>NC_135760.1:10338817-10359821 GCF_052425735.1 Oculina patagonica
CGCTCGACTGCTTTCTGGCGTGTCATCACAATCGAAATTGGAAGGGAAGCTCGAAGGATAAAGAAATTTAGTTTGTAAGACAATAAACGTTACTCCTAAAACAAGTCTGGCGGCAAGTTGACAACTATACGCTACAGCCACTCTGTGTGTTTTCGGTGGGCGCGGTCCCTCGGCATCTGTCTTTCTGGCGTCCAGCAGTCGATCAACTCTCGACGTTACGGTTTGGGAATAAATAATGCAAACAATTCCAATAAAAAAAAAGTTGACGATCACAAAGGCATAGACGGGAACACCAAATTGGTTGTATCGCTCCCGGTACTGATCGAAACACTTGCCTTGCACGACGTCTTTCTTTTCACTTTTCACAGCACAGCGGAAATCGAATCTTGTCTCATTGTTCTCAATGTCTGCAAAGATGCTACACAAGATGACTCCGACTATGGTCCACGCAATCATTGCCACATAGCTGACCTTGTTGAAGGTTTTGGGTTTCAAGAACTCGTTCAGTTTATCCATTTTGTGTATGATCGGGATTTGCACTCAGTAGGATCTGTAAAAATAACATTGATTGGAATGAGTAAAGTTGAAATATTACACAAAGACCACATTCAGTTGATCACGAGTTGGTCAGAGGACTGAATTTATTGTTATTACCGGTATTATTGATATTGTCAACTATTGTGCCTGTTGAAATAAAGCGGGTTCTTTTAACTGCTCTCAATGTCATAATAGTTAAATCGATATATAGATTCTTTTTTTACAAACCACAGTTGCATATTAACAAGACAAAATTATTTTTTTACAAAACATTTGTTTTGACTTCATCAGTTAGTCTTTCTTATCACTGCCGCCTTACATTTCAAGTTTTTAGAGCAGAAATGAATTACTGTACGTGGGCCCCGTCAGAAAATATTTCGCAACGGTAACTGACAGATTTTTGTAATAAGACAAGTCGCGCCACATTACTGAGCTACGTATACATTAGATCCGTTTAGTCGCTGATAGAGAGACAGCGGATTTCGCAACCAACACCATCCCAATAATGATATAAACGAAATGAACAGAAATGAACAAACTACGTCCCAATTGCCTAGCAGTCCGGTTCCTTTTTGAGTAAAGTAATAATCAAATAATCAAATAATTCTTCCCGTTTTCTTATTTCAAGTTAGCAGCCCATAAGCCGTGTTTCGCAACTGTACGCTTTACCAACGTTGTTTCGTTTTGCTTATCTCTTTGGCTAATTCTCAAGAATGTTTTGTGGTCGTTTGATAATTTGTTTACTGTTGTGTACATGAACAGAATAACATCATGAAAATATTGAAGGGCCGCAGCCCGCAGCCAGGATAAAACATGTTATAAAATTTGAAAACGATCTCTGGCTAAAAAAACTTTAAGAATACGAGCTTTCGGCTGTTTGAACTACAGCCTTCAACGGGTAAAATGTTTAAAAGGTTCGTTTTCAAATTTTAGAATAACATCAGTTGATACAATAATTGTTCAGCGAAAAACATCTTGCGATGTCACTTACATTGCAAACATTTTTTCACGACTTGAACCATCAGTTTTGACCGCACGTTTTACAAGTACTTTTAGCCACATTTTCTAGTACATTATCAATCGTTTATGACTTAGAAGTTTAATTATAAATTCAAACCAAAGTAGGTAGTTTTGGCTGTTTTGCAAAGTTTCCGCCCATAACAGATGGTTTATATCTGAAACACGGAGCAGCAATATTCCTTCAATACTCCTCTACTACAGTTTGGTAGAAATGAGCAGTATTTTGCAACCGACTGTACATAGTAAAGGCTGAAAGTCAGCTCTGCAATAATGAAAAAGAGCGATCTTTATCATGCGATAGTTGAATTGGATGAGTAAAACATGACGGTCAATAATTAGAAGGAACTGAATATACCAACACTGATGAGCATTGTCTGTGAGTTTCGTCTAGCTCTCGTCCATCGCAATCTCATCTCATGAGTGTCAAATAAAGAAGTCGCTATGATACCGAACTCTCCGGCGCTTACCGATAATTTGGCATGACTCTTATAGAGAATGTATAAGAGCTTCTGAAAGCAATAGAGGTCGGTGGAAAAATCAGTTTTTCGAAGCATTTCAAACCGTTCAGCCATAATGTAAAGCTTTTTCCCTTCGCTTTAATCATGGAAGATTTGTTTCTTTTACGATGGCGGAAACATGCCATTCAAGCGAATGTGGTATTGCTTGAAGAGAATGCTGGCTAGATATAAAAGAGCAAACCTTGAAAGAAACGGTAAGAGTGGCGTTGCGGTTACGCCAACTTATGCGGCGACAATAACTGTGCCACTGAAGCTAAAATAAGACACTAGCTAAATTAGCTTGGATTCTAACCACACATATCCAGGTTAAACCCTAATGTTTTGATAAAAGAAAAAGAAAACCAACCTGCATTCACGGAAATCCAACTAAAAGCGGGCAAATTCAAAATCAAAGATCCGACAAAGAGTTTTGGATTTACAGACTAACGTTTGTGTGGACGGCGTATCTGGATGGATGCTGCATTTGGGGAATGAAATCTCCTGGTTCCTTGGCTAACAGCCGCCCCACACCCCGATTCTGTCATCGCTCCTCCCCAGTTAGACCATATAAGGAGAGCATTTTTGACAAGAATTTAAATTGGCATGTATTGAGTTAGCTTCGTACGCAGACAGTATTGTTCCCGACAACCTGATATAGCTGAACTGATCACCATTAGAAAAGTGATTGATGGCGAGGACATTCTATACGACAAGTAGGAATGATCCTTCAAAGGATTGTAAATTTTTTTGTGTTTTTGCTGAGAGGTGCCTTTTATACAAATAAAAATTATTTTGACAGAAATGTTCGCAGGATCTAATCAGCTAAAACTCATCATAAAGTAAACCGAATTCCGATACTTTGGAAAAGATGGGGATCAGTATCCTTCCAAAAATGTTTTTTTTTTTTCTGTTTTTACTGAGTTCAGTGGTTGTTGAAAATGTAAAAGACAAGTCATGCCACACCGGATGTGCGTACATTACATACGTTTATTCTTTGTTTGATTTCAAAATCTACCGATCTGTTGATAACTCTCACAAACTCCTTTTGTTCTATAAACCGATTTAGACAAATCCTTTGGGTTGGTTATGAACAAGATGTCATATGATCGATAAAATTGCAATCATATTTTCACGTCCAAGTACTCGTACTGAAATTACCCACATTAAAAATACTTTATCAGTTGTTCAGGTCCAAGCAATTATCGAAGTATACAGTTTTGAAGTATTTTTCGCCGAAATAGCAACCACTGAAGCTTGAACATGCTTTCGATTGGCATTTATAATACATCAGAGAGCAGATTTAGCCCTCAACATCATTTTGTCCAATAATGATATAGATAAACAAACTACGTCTCCACAGCACTCCCTTCGGCAAGGCGCAGGTATAATAGTGAGTAAAATTAATTCAGAGAATGATCGAGTGTCCGCATGGGACCTTATCAAATAATTCTTCCCGTTTTCCGAACTACTTCAAATAGAAACATAGTAGAAATGAGCAGCATTCGCAACTGTGTAGACTACGCTTCACAAACTCAGTATTCTATTGTTAGCTAATTTCAAGACAACAGATATCACTGTTCGTCGTTACGAACTTTTACACGTCGTCTCCACTACTTTGCTTATCTTTTAACTCTTTTCGGATAATTTTCAAGGATCGTTTTGTGACCTTTTACCTTCTCAATTGCTGTGAACAGAGTTGATTTGTTCAGCGATATAAAACAACTTGAGATGTCACTCACATTGCGAACATATTTTTTCGACTTAATAAACGAACCATTTCCTCACAGTTTAACTTTCACAAGTACTTTTAGCCACATTTTCTAGCACTTCATCGATTGTTTATGACTTAGAAGCCAAGATTGATCACAAATAACCAAAGTATGTAGTTTTGGCTGTTTTGCAATGTTTTCGCCCATAACAGTCGGCTTACATATCGAAATCAGGGAGAGTAGTTTCTGCCATTTTGAACTCATGCCACTAGCTGGAAAAAGGAACGATCTTTATGCGATGGTTTCCTTTCTGGAAAAAGATGTTGATTTCACTGAATTAATTTGGATGAGTAACAAATATGACGGTCAATGATAAGTAGAAACTGAATATACAAACACTGATGACAAGGTTCGTCTATGCTCTTTTACAGTTCTTTTCTAGCGCGGTCTCGGCTTATGATTTCGAATATGGAAGTCGTTAGATTTGCATGACTGTTATAAATAAACTAGAGTAAAAGAATCTAATTTGAAAATCAGTTTCTGTAAGCAATTCTAAAGCGTTCAGCCATAATGTAAAGACTTTTTTAAAATGATACATTCCTAGAGGAGTTGTGTCGATATTAACACGATGGCGCAAACATGCTTAGCGAATGTAATTTCTTTAGAAGACAATTCTGGCTTAATAAAGAAGAGCCAGGACATCAGTAAAGACGTAGTGGTAATGCCAGTTTATGCGGCAAACAATCACTTAGCCTGTTCCAGGCTCTCGGTAGTTATGGGAGAGCGAATAACGCGCGCGGGTGAGCGAGGAAATATGTCGATATAATGATCCTAACCGAATCACTGGCTTGATTATAAAATTATCGCAAATCTACCAGACATATCCAGGCTCACCCTAAACATGTTATAAAAAGAAAACAAAACTGCATTCACAAAAGCCAAAGAACAGCAGACACTAGCAAGTTCAAAATAAAAGAGAAACTTGTGTGTGTGGAGAAAAAAATAAGAATGTCATGTTGATACATCAGGCATATCTAGACGTATTTTCTTGTTGCGACATCGGCATTGATTTTATTTTTTTTTTTGCCTATCACGCCAAACTCGTATTAATAATTATACCAGACAGAGATTTTGCAATGATGAAATGTTGCTGCAAGGAAAAGAATGATTTTTATACCGAATTGTTCATTTTCGAAATAAACGTTGTTCAGTTCTTGCGAAACTAACTCGTCTACATCTTTGCCAACGCAGTCCCGTCTCTTCCTTGTCGAATATGGAAGTCGCTAGACCCTCGCTAGATCACACGCGATGAGCTACTGAAAATTTATCATGACTCTTACAAAGAATATAAAAAAACTTCTAAGAGCAAAAGAGTCCAGTTAAGAAAATTCCAAGCGAACGTGATATCGCTAAAAGAGAATAGAAGAGCAAACCTTACTTGAAAGACACTGTACGACTGGCTTTGCAGTTAGGCCAATTTATGCGGCGAACAATTACTGTGCCATTGATTAGCTTAGATTATTTATATAACCGCACATATCCAGCTTAAACCCTAATGTAAAAAGAAAGGAATATAAAACCAACCTGCATTCACGGAAGTCCAAAGAATAACGCGCGAGTTCAAAGTCAAAGATTCAGTTTGGATCAGACACTGAAGTTTGTAGAAGGCGTCTCTGGGCGAATTTTTCATAATCTGTGATTTCCCGTAATATTAGAAGCCTCGCGTAAAGAATCTGTCACTTCTCTTCTCCTAGGCCATAAGGGCACATTCTTGATAGTAAATCAATATTTGTTTGTGGTGTGTCTCATGGGCAATTATAAGGCCTCACACAAAGATTCTGTCATTTCTCCTCCCCAAGGCCATAAGGGCATATTTCTTAAACCTCCATCCAAGGGAAACGAAAATACCTTTGAGAAATCGAGGGTAAAATAACAGAGAAGTACTATCCAAGGGAAACGAAAATTGGTCGAGAAATCGAGAGTTTCGAAAAAAACTGAGGGTTCGAGAAATTGGAATTCTACTGTATTTTTGTCAAGAATTGAAATTGGCATGAATTCAGGAGTTGGCCTCCTACGCAGATGGTTTAAATAAGATGAATAATCACTCGTATGTTATTATAGCATTAGCTTTCAGGGTTAAGTTAAAAGGAAAAGCTAATCCTGCGCTCTGTCACGAAATTTCTGTTAAACAGCTTACAAGTCTTTTGCTCCATCTTAATCTTTTATATATCTTATCACCGTATATCTTTATATAACGTAAAATATGGACGACAAACTGATCCCGATGGTTAAAGCGGCCACAAAAAACAAAAAAAAACAAAAAAACAAACAAACAAAGTGGATTAAAAACTAAAATAATTATATTGAACAGTTTTGCTCTATATTTCGGTTTGCAAAACAAACCTTCCTCAGGGGCTGGGCTGGCATTTTTTTTCGCCCAGAGGAAGGTTTGTATTGCAAACCGAAATATAGAGCAAAGTTTTTAAATATATTTTAGTTTTTTATGCACTTTGTTTATTTTTGACCGTTTTAGCCGTCAGGATCAGTTTCCCGTCTATATTTTCCGTTTTAGCTAAGTTACTGACCCAGGTCAGGTCTTCAAGAGATCCGGCACCACTCATCGGTTTGTCGCTGTGATCTGATTTATTGTATCTTTATATAGCTTTTATTAGTAAAACATTTACCAACACTGTTTTATCCAAATTCAACTTTTAGAGCCGCTATTTTCCTTAGATTATAGTTCTGGCCCTGAAGAAGACTAGCTCTGCTAGTTGAAATATTGGCCAATAAATCTTTCCCTCCTGCCGTTGTACCAGCCTTGCAGTCAATCTGGTTTTATTCATCTTTTGTTATATCCTATTTTCGTCTGTCTAATAATCTTTACAGTCATTCTCTGTTATGAAGAAAATAAATCGGGGACAAAATTCCAGAGAATCACTAAAGAGTCGTCTAAACTGATCATCATTAAAAAGTGACTCGTGATTGGGACTCCCTCCTCCCTTTACCACCCTGAAAAGAAGAACACAGGGTGCTTTCCGGATCCCATCATGGGTGCAGCTACAACTAGCCTCCAAACTAGCTCTAAAACAAGGGAGAGAGAAACTAGTCTAGCCTGGCTATATCAAAAAAGAAAGTATTTTTTAACAAAAGACACATTTTATACTGTGGACTTATGGGATGCTCCAGAATGGCATATAAGCATTTAATTAAACAGGCGGGGCAAGCTTTATGCGTACGCGTATACTGATGTGACTGAATGTGAAACTAGCAAGGCTGGTACAACGGCAGGAGGGCAAGATGTATTGGCCAATATTTCAACTAGTTGAAATATTGGCCAATAAATCTTGCCCTCCTGCCGTTGTATAATATTAATTGTACCAGCCTTGCAATCAATCTGGTTTTATTCATCTTGTTTCGCGCTCTCGTCTGTAGCGGTACTTTTATTGAAGATACACCAGGGATTTAAAGAACTCTGAATTTATTTGCACTACACTTGATCCATAGTTGTGAATCGAAGTCATAGTCAACTGCAATTACAATATTCGAAATACACAAGTCACTGTTTGTACAAGCTTTCTTATAAACGTGAATTCGAAACAAACGTACTTACAATTTGTGTTTTCTGGTTCTATAAAATCCCTTTAGTTGGAACTTCTAGTAGCTTCTAGTGATAAGCGTCCGTTGCTACTGATAGCGTCCGTTACTCGTAATAGCGACCGTTGTAACTGATAGCGTCCTTATTTAAATTTTTACTAACACCTAATTCTCGTTTCCACGCCTCGCTCCGGCTAGGCGGTAGTTGAAAAATATAACACGATTAATTATGCATGCGACATGCAGATCACATCTTTTGTTATATCCTATTTCCGTCTGTCCAATAATCTTTACAGTCATTCTCTGTTATGAAGAAAATAAATCGGAGACAAAATTCCAGAGAATCACTAAAGAGTCGTCTAAACTGATCATCATTAAAAAGTGACTCGTGATTGGGACTCCCTCCTCCCTTTACCACCCTGAAAAGAAGAACACAGGGTGCTTTCCGGATCCCATCATGGGTGCAGCTACAACTAGCCTCCAAACTAGCTCTAAAACAAGGGAGAGAGAAACTAGTCTAGCCTGGCTATATAAAAAAAGAAAGTATTTTTTAACAAAAGACACATTTTATACTGTGGACTAATGGGATGCTCCAGAATGGCATATAAGCATTTAATTAAACAGGCGGGGCAAGCTTTATACGTACGCGTATACTGATGTGACTGAATGTGAAACTAGCAAGGCTGGTACAACGGCAGGAGGGCAAGATGTATTGGCCAATATTTCAACTAGTTGAAATATTGGCCAATAAATCTTGCCCTCCTGCCGTTGTACCAGCATTGCAATCAATTTGGTTTTATAAGCACTTAGAGTGACGTCTGGTACGAGCATTTCTTGAACAAGAGATCCGGCAGCAGAGAAGCCAAGCAGTTTTTTCTTCGTTGCGTGGTCCCCTGCATCCAAACTGTTTTTGTGAAACTAGCCTTGAGACACATGTACACCCAATCCCCGTCTAAAATGTATTCTTGCAGCTTTAGACCGTCCCCTCCTCCTTTTATCAACCTTCGATCATGCGAGCAAAACAAGGGCTACCAAGATCTTTCTCCCCCCCCCCCCCACCCCCCACCACCAAAAAAAAGAGAAAGCAAAGGAGATTCTGCGCGACGATGAAAAAGAGAAATATTGCGGTCAGCGGATGTGCAAAAAATGACAACAGCCCGAAAATGGCGGCCAGTGGAGGAAAGGATATTTTGGCCGCATCTCCTCCCACAATTTCAAGAGATAACATCCTCTCAGAATACCCACTTCACTGGCACGTCTGGCATAAAGACTCTTCCTCACTTGAAGAAGAACTTGCACTGAACAAGGTGGGTATTCCATCCTATTTTGTCGAAGAAATGATTTGGTTTTAACCGCAAGCCAAGCTGTTTGGGCAGGCATGCATGTTTTATGCAACGTAATCAAAAGTTTTCTGTCTGATTGTGGTTATATGCAGCATGATAAAGAGCTTTTGGATCCTCGCGGGCGGACGCCACTTCAACTGGCGGTTTCTCTGGGTTATTTGAATTGTGTGAAGTGTCTTCTTCGCGGAGGCTGTGACGCAAACGCCATAAACCGGGATGGATGGAATGGTGTGTAAAATTAAAATATGAACAGTGCACGAGCATTTTGAAATTTCTTGTAACGGCTTAGTCCAAGTCCCTTATGCAGAATTTTTCATTCAACATCCAAGTAATAATTATCAAAATTGAGTACGTTTTTCATTCAAAATAAAAACTCGTAAACTCGTTCTATTACTTTTGAGTTTATAGAAACTCAGACAAGAATAACCAGCTTTTTCATTCACCTGCACATTGGCCATGTTAACAGGACAGTCTTAATCATAATTTAATTTACATACATGTTTTAATGCAAAACTAACTTTTGAAAATGAAATGAGTTGCCTGTAACTGTCTCTTTTTTACTGCAGGCCTGTTCACTGATCATTTTAATTTTGAAAATAACTGGCTTGTGTGAAACAGTGATAAACTATTCATTGACAAGTGAAGCAAGAACATAAAATTATCCAGGAAGGAGGCTTGGGGTCTCAGAAAGGTTTCCTGGAAATCACTTCCGATACTTGCTGTAAATTAGACCTCTATAATTTGAGCAGACACCTCTATTAACCAAAAAAGACTTGGTCACCTTTTAGACTTTCCAAATGGCTGATTCTTATCCTCTGTAAGAAAATGAGATGGCCGCTGTAATAATGTACCTAGTGAACCTAACAAAACATAGAAAGCCACATTTTTTAATAAAATTTGTCCCTGAACAACATTGCATATATTAGTTTTGAAGCTGTTGGGACTTATATGTGTGTTTTTATGAGCTTAATTGTTTTTTTTTGTATGCTAAGAATTATGGGTAAATGTACCAGTCGCCATCTTTTTGCCTACGGTAGATTGTAATTGACTTCTTTTAAATGTTCACGCAGCACAGCTCTATTTTTTGGTAAGTGGTCAACCTCTATTACACTGAAAGTGGCCAGTTGCCATTTTCCTGAGGGTACCTAATAATAGAAGTTTAACGACTATTCATTTGTGTTTTTTATAAGTAAAAAACTACGAAGAAACAAGTTTATTTGACCATGTAATATTTTTTCTTTTTCGTTTACGAGTATCACATGAAGCCATTAGCACAGGGAACCCAGAAATATTGTCACTTGTACTTCAACACCGTGACTTTCAAAGAGGAAGTCAGAGGCTTGCTGGGATTCCTGAACTACTAGATGAACTCAGTGCTGTAAGTTTCTTTTTAGTTCTTATTACGGTATTATCGTTTATTTCATAGCAATAAGAATAAATGTATGTTATTGGGATGCGATGTAGTATACGGGTTGATCACAAGATCCTCGGCACTTTGTTACGTTGCCTAGCATTCTCTAAGTCTCACAGTTCTCTGGTGAGTACAAAGAAGGTGGGAGTTGAGAAAAAAATATCTCATGATATTTGTACTCCAAAAGACTTGTTTAACAAGATTTTCCCACAAATCCACCATAACGATGTAAAATACATAGTGTATGCATCGAATGATTTCACAGGACAAATCTGACTAACAATGCCTAATTGTGTTTTCAAATATACCCGTCTGGCCAGCCAGTTCTGACAAATGGAAAGTGCCCTAAGTTTCATGTATCAATACTTTAAGTACATTTCATTGGTCTTGTCTGGTGTGTGTGGGATAAACATGCTGGTATGTACACAATTCAAAATTCTCTGTTATTCTTCCAGATTAGCATTTATTGTTACCCACTGGAATTGATTTGTTTCTTTCTTTTCTTTAGAGACTGCTGATTCTTATGTTGAAATGAAATGGGAGTTCACCAGTTGGGGTAAAGAGTATTATAATTATATAATTTATTAAAAATATATGAACATGTTAATGTATAAGATTATTTTTTATGATTATTATAACTAAAGGTTCGTTTATTTTTTAGATGCAACAGAACCATGTACTAGTACCTTGTTTCGTCGCCGATAAAGCATCTTTCTCATACAGCATTTAGGTATTTCTATGCATATTTTATACCGAGCATAACACTCACATTATTACTGTTTATTACAATGTTAGTGGTATTCATTTGTCACATTTAAGCTCAGTTAATAGCCTAGCTCTCACAAGTTTCCAGTAGGTGTAGCTAGCTTAGTGCAAGAGAGTGCCCAAGTGGTGTGTGGAGTCTTACAAATGCACAAGGCAAATAAAAAGGCTAACCACAAGCTACAAGCTAACTGTAGGCCAACCAGAGTACCATTTAAGCCAAGTGAAGTGCTATAATGTAGGCTAACTGGAATGTATCACATGCCTTGCTGCCTTGCACAGGGTTCAAAATAGCAGCCGGCTGTCGGCGGTAGCCGGCACTCTGACGACACTTGCTGGCTACTTTTCACCGAAGAAATAGAAAATATCATGCCTTGATCGGCCAACTGAAATAAAAGTTGCGGTAATGTTGAAGTAAACATTCCATATCAGAAAATAAAGCAGCTACAGGGCTAGAAAGGGCGACTCACTGGTCGCTAATGCGACCAAAATTTCATCTTTGTCGACGAAAACTTCTGGTTTTACGGTTTAGTTGCCAATGTGGCGACTTTATTTCTGTGTAAAGATGAATAACGGGCCGCCCCACCTTCTCAGGTATTGTGTCCCTCCATAAAATTATATTGAAGATCTTATTTGCTTCTCAAACATTCAAAATAAGAAAAGAAGTCACATTGCTCCAATCCATTCTTTTGCTTTTGCCGTAAAATATTGTATCACTTCGGAAAACTTACAAATGGCCGACTGGGTTTGAAATCGCCCCAGAATGCGTCTGGGTACGTCATGTATGCAGATGGATTGTGTCCCTTGAAAATGCATAGCTCTCTAACAGCCGGGAAAAAATGAGCCTTGACAAAAAAAGCCGACAAATTCAGGCTAAAAACGAAATTTTATTTTGAACCCTGCTTGCACTTTGTGTTGACCTGGTTTGTGGAAGGTCTTAGGTGAAAAGTCTCTTCCTTGGTGAACCCAGAAATTTTTCTGAATACTTGTAGCTTTTTTCTGTCTGTTAACCCATTGTGCCAGCCAAAACCGGCCGCGACAAAACTTACCCTTTGTTCCACTTGTGACATCATCATCTTTGTCCACAAAAGAATCACTTATACTCAATCTCTGCAGGAGAAAAAGATCTTTCCAATGATACCCAGATCAAAGTGATTGGTTTTTGAGCTTGAAACACTTGAAAATGCTTAAGGTCGCGCAGGACCCTTGCTCATTAATAAATTCATTAGCCAAATTTCTTGACGGGATGCTATCTTGTGAAGCTTTAATTCGCTACATTTTGAACATCGATTCCTCTAAAATTTATCAAGGATATTAAGGAATGATGGAATAACATCATGATTGTCTTTTTACTGAGAGATGACCGTTTACTGTAATGTTACAGGCTCTTAAAAGTTTAACTGCAGATAATGTGATTTTGTGTCCAAGTTTTCGGCTACAACAGCGCACCGAAATAAATAATTATATAACCTAGTGATGAATCATACCCTCTTCTGTGTTATGACAAGAACGAAAAACTGCTAGAAGTTATCTGCTTCTAAGAGAGTAAAAATGTGAAATCTAAACTTTGAAACGTGCTATCTTCATTTTGAGAACGAAATTTTAAAATTCGCTCTTGTCATAACACAATAGAGTGCACCAAGTTCAAGTTCCTCGCGAATCAACTCCTGAAATTCTATATCGGCGAAGAAAACTTGGACACAAAATTGCTGGATTTTCCGCTTCCGAAGACCTTCCGAGTCAATGTTTACAACCGACGTGTGCTATATTTGCAGCTGTGAATCTAATTATGATAATTTGCTTTGTTTCAGCGCACGGTACGCAAAGCTGAGAACAATACCGTGTAATTACTTGTACAAAGAACTTTAAGAAAAACATTGTCATGAATATTTCAATTGTTGTCGGCTTCAGTCGTCGCAGTTCGTGCATACTCTTTAAATAAATACATACATAATGATCTCAAGGGTCCTGCGTGACCTTAATAAAAAAATCTGGATAAAAGACTTGGGGAACAATTTACATCAGCCAACCTTACAGATTGTAGCTACTCCATGGCAAGAATTTCCTGTTGGGAGGTTGCTTTCTCGGGAATTCTGGAACTGAAAGCAAGCCCAGTGGAAGGCCAACAACTGCAGTAAAAAAAAAATATAAGAAAAGCAGAAAAAGGAAAAGGGAAAAAATTGAAATAACAAATGACAAAGTGGTAGGGCACTTTCTCCTCCAAAACTACCATAAAATTTTGATTTGTGAATATTCCCTAACAAAAATGTTGTAAAATAATATGCTAGCTGAAAAACAGGATGTTTTCATGTTGCAATACTGTTTTGAGCAGTTTGGAGCAGATTTAGTTCATAACTGACTGGAAAATGTCAAACTGTCCAAAAATATGCTTTTTTCATTAATCCAGGCGCCAATGGTTTAATAGCTTTCTCAAGCAATGCAATGTTCCAGGTCTAGTTAGTATGTTTAATCTTTCTCTTATTATTAATTTTAATAATCTACTCTTTTGGCAGTACCATTTATGTCAAGAATGTGTCCAAGTGATACCTACAAAATATACAAATGTGGTAAGTAACTACTTTGACATGTCTCTGTTCTACAGTCCACTGTTTTTCTGTGAAGTCGAAGAGATCGATTGTTAGAGCTAGACAATTCACAGTCCACTGTTTTGAGTTTGACGGGCCAACATCTTGATTCCTAAATGCGAGCAAAAACTGGTGGGGAGAATTCAAAATGCCTGTGGGTAGGAGCAGGACTCTCCAGTTTTCGCTTGCACTCAGGAACCAAGATGGTGGCCTGTCAAACTTGACGATCAATCTTTTCAGCTTCATGGAAATTATGGGACTGTGAATAGTCTGTTCTAGGGGAAAGTAGGTCCATGCTAGAAGGACTTGTGCTGGTTTTTCTCACATGAAATTACTAACCATTAGTAAAGACCTATTTGATCCTACTAGCTAGATGGCTCATTGCAGTTTTTTATATCAGCCCCGTCAAATTATTTAAATCAAATTATTAACCATAGCTTTTGTCAATTGCAGGCTGGTGCAAATGTACGAGCAGACACCACACTAATCGGGTTTGACCAGAATGACTGGCAAAGAGGAAACAGGAGTTATGTTTTTAAAGGTGGAGGTAATTATAAGAAAAGGCTGTAAAATAAGAATTTATTGAAGAATAATTTTATCACTTAAAAAAGAGTTTGAGGGAGATGTTGACGAAGCTGTGCAAGCTTTAAACATGGTGCATGTCCAGAAGTATATCTATGGCAACCCTTTGAATGGCAACAGCTACCAGGAACTGTCACACTACACTTATTGATCTTCTGATCAGAGATTTGTCTTATGATCAGAGAGGACACAGAACCACAAGTTTGATAACTTTTCTGAGGGCAACAAGTGCAATTTTAAGATTTTCAAATTTCACACTTTTATGGGGCATCCTGACACTGAACTGAGCCGTATTATTAAAAAGTAATGGCTTGACACTCTTTTCTCTTGTCAGTTTGGGAGAAGTGGTAATTTTTTTGTTTAACTTGTGGAAGCTATGATGATGTTCACTTTAGTCTTAGCCGGCCTTTAGACTGCAACCTTGTTTGATTGTAATCTGCTGTACACATGACATCAGACAACATTGATTGTTGATTATGGTTTAATTTGTTTTAAGCTGATGGTGGGGAATTTTTAGAGATTGACCATGATAAAAAGAGGTACTTCAGGGAGACCCTGCGAATCAGGTACATTATATTATGTTGCAGTTTAAAATGAATTTCAGGTCAAAATGATTTTGAACTAGTTTCATTTGTAGTTATCTTTGTTTAAGGATTATGGTAATAAGTACTATATAATATGTAACACATACTACGTAGTGTACTCTAAAGAGTTGCAGAGAAAGGAGACTTTCTCCGCACTGAGTAGTGAATGGGTATGAAAACTCTTCTTGTAGGACATTTTAAGGTGGCTGAATACAGTTTTTTATGGCTCAAAGGCGCACGCTTCAATTTTCTGCTTGACGTCATTATTGCTCGCGCAGGCTAAAATGGCACTACATGTAGCAACTCTAAAAAGAAACGAAAAAGACTTCCATCTGTCTTACCGCGCTTTACCAAATTTGTATACAAAAGAAAACTTCAAAATACTTTCAGATAGATCTTGAAACCTGGGACGGAAAACAATACGACAAAAAAGGTGGATAAACAACCAACAGAGAAGTTCTAATTCTGTCTTTCATTATCGCTCTCGACGCATGGCGTAATATTAGCGCGCGCTCCCACGCGCAATTTGAATCGCTTCGGAGGTCGTAGAAGCCAGATTTTGATCCAGATTTTCTCGAAAACCTACCGCACAACCTATTATGAAACTTTCACAATTAAATTTAAGGGGTGAACCGCGTCCACAGCCAAACGTTTGAAAAAATCTGTAAGACAGATTTTGAGCTATTGTAAAAATCGGCAAAATATCACATTTTCCTATTTTGCAAAAAATCTGTCTTACAGATTTTTGCATTATTTTGCATGAATGATAAATCAAAGCCAATTCCTTATTTCTGAAATTTTGAGGCAGGGTAGATTTTGAGAAAAACGCCGTTTAAACTACTAGTGCCAGTCCCCTCTTAAGCATTTGGCCGCTCATTTATAATAAGCTGTTTATTAGCATTTGTATCTTCCAAATATCACATTAGATGGTGAGTAGAACATACATCTATAATTATCTGTAAAAATAATAGCCAAAGGGAAAGAGACTTGGTAGATACATAGTAACTTATACGGGGAATTCTTAAAATAAGTCTTAAAGTCTTTTTACTCTGTTGTGTGTGTGTGGGTGAAATGACACTCCTTTAGAGTTTCTTTACAAGTCACATAATTTTGATTTTGTTAACTCAGGCATTCCAAGATGCAAATGATGAAGATGATCTTGTAGATGTCGGAAAAAAAGAACCATGTGCTGCCCCAGGCTCTCTCCTAAATCGCCCTACTCAGCCCACCACTCTGGGGCAGTCCACCACACCGGGGATGCGAGTAAAACTAAAATAGTCAATCCTTATGATAATGTGACTGACTCACCAGATGAACCGGACGAAGAACATAGATATCTTAATGTCAAAGAGAGGAGGGAACACAAAAGAATGAGTTCTTGTGAGTATTGTTTATTTTTGTTTTCTTGTCACAGTGCTATCGAGCCTATGGGGTTTTTTTCCTTTCTTTTTTTTTCTGGTCCCAAGTTCAACTTTTTTCAAGGTTACATGTCTGTGTTGGCAAAGGATTAAGTCAGAAAAAAGTTCTCTCAAGCTTGAAGTGTGGCTTAGAATCTTAAATATCTTGTCACTTGGAATGAAATAACCAGCAAACAGATTATACAATCAAAAAATTATTAAATAAAACCTTGGCAATTTTTTTGTCTTGTAGTGAAAAATGGATTTGATTAAAAGGACAAGCCCTCAAATGGCTACTTAACAGAAATCATATTTTGAATTTAAATTTCTAAAGTTCACCATTCAAAGTCATTTTACTGCGAAATTTATAGTTGAAGTCAATTTCTTTTCTCTTTGCTAGCGGACAGCCCTTTTGATGAACAGTTGGAGCGGGAGGCTGAGAAGCTGATCCACGCAGTAGATGATTTAGTTCATGAAGCCACAAAAGATATTAGACTGCAGCCATCACAGGAAGATGTGGTACGGTGCACGGAACAGATCACCAAGAAAATTCAAGAACTGCTGCTGTCAGCACAGGCGGGAAGGCACAGCTGGTAAACATCTGAACTCAATATTTTCTATTACAGTGGAACCTTGATATAACGGAGGGCCAAGGGACTGACAAAATGAGTTCGCTATATCGAGGTTTTGTTATATCAAGGTTCTTTCCATATATTTTGCTGTTACTGGGACAAAAAATATTGTTCGTTATTTCGAGGACTTTGTTGTACAAAAGGTTCGTTAAATCGAGGTTCCACTGTATTGGATTTAATTGAGTAGTGGGCTTTAAACAAAGCATTTCTCCTTAAATGGTCAAGAAGTAATTATTGTTATTGTTCTGTGACTTGAATTGTTCATAAAAAAGGCTTGGGAAACTTAAAAATAAGTCATTGCTGGGGTTATTAACTTAAGTTAAATCCTGGTTAAACAAACTTCACTGAGTCAAATGTACAGTATCAGCTTTTCACATTTGCTATGGAACAACCCACAGTTGGTAATTTAAGCCTACTTTCATTAAAGATGCCACATTATTTTGACCATCATGAATGTCTTTCACCAACTTGTGTTTTTATTTCAGTTTTATTCCCTGTTCAAGTAATATTTTCACTGCTGTAAATGATATGGCTAGCTTATTTCCTGAGGTAAGTTTAATTTAAAGATATTTCATGTCAGCCACTGTTAGGCCACATTATGTTGCTTAGGGACATCCCTTCTATTTTGTTACTTAGCGACATCCTTCCTATTTTATTGCTTAGCGACATCCCTTCCATTTCTTTGCTTAGCAAATCCCCTTCCAAAAACCATGGGCTCACTTATTCCATGTATGGTTGAATCTTACAGGAACCAGATGTGGACAGCATGCGCGTCTCACTTCAACTGATGAAGAGTAGTGCCGCCAGATTGCAAGTGGAGTGTAAGAGTGCTGTGTTGCCGGGAAACACTGTAGATATGGCGTTCCTCACTCAACAGGTCATACAATGTGCTTATGACATCGCAAAAGCTGCTAGACAACTGGTGACAACGTTTTCAGTAGATTAGAATCTCAAACTAGTAAATATGTTTTTATTAGAAGATCTGTAGACATTTTATGAACAAAACTAAATCTAACATTATCCCTTTCACTTCCAAGACTAACCCATATCAGAAGCATATCACCTAAAATGGGTGTAATATAGCACCACATGAAAGTACTACTCAACAGCTTTTATTTGATTGATCACACACCAGGGTTTCATCCACAGACTTAAAAGTTAGTTTTAACAGCATAATAAACATTACCACATGAAGGAACTGCTCGGTAGCTTTCATTTGAATGGTCACAGTCTAGGGTTTCATAGAGCTTCCTTGTACATCATAATATATATTACCACATGAAAGTACTGCTCAATGACTTTCATAGTCTTTTAGCAGTGTTTCATCCACAGATTTAAAAGTTAGAGCCAATTAATTACAGTGGAAGTGAAAAGGGTAATAAACATCATAATTTAAAATAATTATAAAGCTCTTAGAACTGAAGACAAAAATTATCATTTTTACGTTAAATATTATGGAAATTATTTTCGAAGCAAGTAAGCCCCTAACTAAGTCAAGAGCTATTGCAAACAAAGGAGAGGAGGTTTTGGACATCAGAGACCTTCCTGTTGGATATTTAAAGAGAGCCTAGTAATCAGTGACATTTTTAGCAATTTTTGAGCTATCTGTTAAAATTGCAGCCCATTTCTTACAACTCAGTACATTTTGTAGATTTTGCCTATCAGTTTAAAAAAATGCCACTTCTCAGCTGATGGTTAAAATTTTGACAAGTTGTCAGCTATTTCCAAGTTCCCACCCCACCCCACCCCATGCCTGGCCTGTTTGTAGTAGCTACATGTATGTTACAGTTACCGGAAAATGAAACTAGAGAAAAAGAAGACATGTTTGATTAGGGCCGTTACTATTAGTCGTAATTGACTGGCCAGACCAGTATATTAGTCAAATTTATCTTGTAAATCAGTCACTGTATAAATATTATACTCTGCTGTTGGTGGATTTGTGGGAAAATCCTGTGAATAAGACCCATTTCACATTCAAAATTTCTGGTCTGGTCATTTCTAACTAATGGCAAACACCTGAAGATACTTTGATGCAATGTTGAAGGAACATTTTAAATTCTTTGCTTTAGTACAATGTAGCAGAAGAAATCTTATGTTGTTTAGCAACCAAGCTGACCAGAAATGCTGGCTCGGTTTTGTACATCATCGTATAATTTGAGGTAGACAACACTTACTCAAAGAAATGCTGTCATGTAGGTTTATAAGCTAGATTAACTGTGCCTCAAGTTTTTTGTTATATGGTAATTCCTTTTTTACAATTAAAAAGTTTAGTGATTTTATCCATGACCATGTACCATATTATACAGTCAAATGATATTAATACAAAATCCCAAATAATTATAACCATAAATAAATAACATATATCCTTGTAAAAAGCAGTGATACTTATAGAAATAATAATTATTATATAAATGATTTAAAAACTTGTGTTTAGCTTTTATCTTGTCATTTTCTTTTTTCAGTTCTAAAATCCTGTAGTGTCTGTAAAGTGATCTTCAATAAGCAGTGTTGAAATAAAAATGACATGAAAGAAGACAACACTTGTTAACATTGATTTGAGCTTTCGACTTAATACTGTGTTACAACCATGGTGTATCACTAGATACAGTTGAAAAGCTTTTCGGTTAGGACTCAAGGCTTTGGTGACCAATCAACCTCAGTTTCGCCTACGCTTTTTATGGATTTTCTTTTTACCTTAAACCCCCACTAAGGATTTTGCCTACTAAGCCAATATGCTGCAGGACAGTTAACCAATTTTAAAAGTCTCAATATCCACATACAAATTCTCCTGACTGAACTCCATACATTTTCTTAAAGTAACAGTTGGGAGAATTTATCAAAAGATCAAAGCTATTTGCCTTGAGTGATCTTTTTACTGATTCTTGTAACCTTTTCTCATAATAAAGTATTAAAATTGTGAGGAGAAATTTGATTTTGGTCACTCTTGGCGACCATCATGAATGAAGCCTATAACATTATTGTCTCGGAAATGTTTTGATCAGTGGAATGTATAAAATGCCAGTAAGGTGTGCAGCGAAGACATTAAAAGCCATAGCTTGGACCAGAGGCCCATAAAACAAAAGAAATCTTATATTATTTGTCCTCAACAAGGCTGATTGAGCTTGTTATGTCATCTACTGGTCAACACTTCCTTTATTATGCAGGTTATTAATGTTGGTGAATTTTAATTTATGGGGGGCAGGGTTGGCGTAGTGATGAGAGTGCTCAGCTCCCACCTATTAAAGTGGTCTGGGTTTTAATCGGGCCGGGTGCCATATGTGGGTTGAGTTTGATGTTGGTTCTCGCCTTGCTCCGAGGGTTTTTCTCCGGCTTCCTCCCTCCTTAAAAACTAACATTTCCAATTGCCAATTTGACCTCCCGTATGAAAACCAGCTAGAGCTCATGTGGCTTCCTCTCTAAATACAGTATTTTTTTAAAAATTGTATGTCGCAAAACTCATCTTGTGCCGGTTTCATAGCCAAGCAGTTTGTCCAAATCCAAAAATCCAAACACAAAACTTCCTCACAAAATATTTATTCTAAACTGGACAGCAAAAATTCTGTATTTACATAGTTAACAAGTTGCTAAGATCAGTTAAAGTCCATCACTTAAGATGCATTCAAGATCTGAAAGTTGATCTTGTTAATCTAAAGTTGTAAATAAAATTATCTACAGTTGTGAATACTTTAAAATCAATTTTGAAACTGATTGAAAAATCTTTAAAAAGTAGAATGGTGTCAAAAAACTTATAAGGAACAAAATTTCAACAACTCTGTTGTCTTCTACATATTTGTGTATATACAGTTCAAATTATAATCACAGTGACTAATTTAAGTACACAGGTCTACAATTTCTGCTGAAACTTGGAGCAAATAAGCTCGATTAGCAAACTCTGAGAGTCCAGTCTTGTTGTGAATATCTACAGTTCTGTTACTTAAAAACAATTTTGATGTAAAAAAAATTTAAAAGTTAGAAGGATGTCATAAAAACTTAGGTACAGAATTTTTGACAACTCTCTGGTGCCTTCTACAGTTGTGTATTAATACAGTTCAAATTATTAACACAATGACTTATTTAAGTAAATCTACAATCGCTGCTTAACCTTGGAGCAAGTGGTGGACCTTTGAAACCAACGGAAGAGTGATTGCCTACATTAAAATTCCAGCTCCCAAGACAACAAAAGCTACAAGCAAAAAAAATATTCTATTTTTCTGCTTAAAAAACTTCTGCTGAACTCGCACACCTAAAAAAAAAACCCAGCAGTGAACTAAAGCTGGAAAAAACTCATTCCTGAAAATTTTTTACCCGAAGCTTGCCTTGATCTGCAATGGTCCAATTTTGGCGCCATTTT
>NC_135760.1:10360321-10473155 GCF_052425735.1 Oculina patagonica
CTTCGCCAGAAGCGTGAAACAGTCAACTGAAATGAAAAACAACGCTTGGCGACATTTTGCTGGGATGTAGGATCGAAATTATCCAATCAAAAAAATGTTGTGTTTCCCGAGAGGTCCTCCTTGCGAGTTGAAAAGAAAATGGCGCCAAAATTGGACCATTACAAATCAAGGCAAGCTTCGGGTAAAAATTTTCAGTGAATGAGTTTTTTCCAGCCTTAGTTCACTGCTGGGAATGTTTTAGGTGTGCATGCTCAGCAGGATTTTCTTAAGCAGAAAAATAGTATATTTTTTTGCTTGTAGCTTTTTTTGTCTTGGGAGCTGGAGGTGGAATTTTTTAAAATGTAGGCAATCACTCCTCCGTTGATTTCTAAAGGTCCACCACCTACTTACAGACAGTGTAACTGTTAACCGAGCTGATTTCCTCCACGTTTCAGCAGTGATTGTAGGTTTACTTAAATGTGTTAATAATTTGAACCAGAAGTGATAAGCTTCTGTGTGAACTGTATACACAACTGTAGAAGACTCCAGAGAGTTGTCAAAAATTCTGTTCCAAAGTTTTTATGACATCATTCTAACTAAAATGGTTTTAGACCAAAATTGTTTTTAAGTAACAGAACTGTAGATATTTACAACTTAAGAATAACAAGACTAAACTTTCAGATTTTGCTAATCGAGCTGATTTGATTCAAGTTTTAGCAGTGATTGTAAATGTACTTAAATAAGTCACTGTGTTAGTAATTTGAACTGTAAGCTTTAGATATTAGTATATACAAAATGTAGAAGGCAACAGAGTTGTTGAAAATTTTGTTCCTTATTAATGTAAGTTTTTTGGTATCATTCTACCTTTTTAGATTTTTTTAATCAGTTTCAAAATTGATTTTGTAGTATTCACAACTGTAGATAATTTCATTTATAACTTTGTCTTGAATGCAATTTAAGTGATGGACTTTAACTGATCTTAGTAACTTGTTAACTATGTAAATATAGAATTTTTGCTGTCCAGTTTAGAATAAATATTTTATGAGGAAGTTTTGTGTTGTATTCAATTTTAGCTTGATATAAAGGATTTGGACAAAACTATGCTTGGCTATGAAGCAGGCACAAGATGAGTTTTGAGACATTTAATTAAAAAAAATACCGTAAAAACTCGTGTATAAGCCGCACTTTATTGCCGAAATTTTTGGCTCAAAATCGTGGGTGCGGCTTATCTACGAGACCATTGCATGCAATATTACAGGGCATCTGACAGGATGCGGTGGTGCGGCCGTGTGGGTCCACATACATCGCTCACACTGCATCCTCCGCATCTTCTGGGCTTTTTTGCACATAAAACTAAAAAATTGCTCCATATAAGCGACAAAGCAGTTCTTTACTATCCTCACAAACAAAAATTACAAAGAGACAGATCATTTTGAAAAAGTTTTACCTCTCAAAACAGCGATGAAAACCACGCTTTTCGTTCGTGCACAATTTTAAACCTCCAGGCGTTCCACGTGTCTTTTGGCGATGGGCTTGGATACTAGTGCCTGGTTACTAAGCTTCGAACGCATTTTCACGAACACAGCGCAAAATTTGATGTAAAAACTGATAAATGAAGAAATACCTGTCAGCGAATGGCAGACAAAGATCAAAAATATCAAAGTTGGCAGAAATGGTGTTTTTTCTATAAAGTTCTAAAATTCTGGGTAAGACTGAAGTATTTTCCGTTTATGTGTTTATAGTACATACGGTAATCCAGCATTTTTCATAATCAACTGGGCATTTTTCTGCCAGTTTTTATTTTTTCTCAAAATCATTCTTGAAATTTGGGGGTGCGGCTTATCTACGAGTGCGGCTTATACACGAGTCTTTACGGTACTATTATTTTGAGAGGAAGCCACATCAGCTCTAGCTGGTTTTCATGCGGGAGGTCGAATTGGCATTTGGAAATGTTAGTTTTTCAGGAGGGTGGAAACCGGAGAAAAACCCTCAGAGCAAGGCAAGAGCCAGCAACAAACTCAATCCACATATGGCACCCGGCCAGATTCAAACCCAGACCACATTGGTGGGAGCTGAGCACTTTCATCACTACGCCAACCCTGCCCCCCATAAATTAAAATTCACCAACATTAATAACCTGCATAATAAAGGAAATGTTGACCAGTAGATGACATAACAAGCTCAATCAGCCTTGTTGAGGACAAATAATATAAGATTTCTTTTGTTTTATAGTCCACATGGGCCTCTGGTACAAGCTATGGCTTTTAATTTCTTCACTTAACACCTTACTGGCATTTTATATATTCCATTGATCAAAACATTTCCAAGACAATAATGTTATAGGCTTTATTCATGATGGTCGCCAAGAGTGACCAAAATCAAATTTCTCCTCACAATTTTAATCATTTATTTATGAGAAAAGGTTACAAGAATCAGTAAAAAGATCACTCAAGGTAAATTGCTTTGATCTTTTGATAAATTCTCCCAACTGTTAATTTAAGAAAATGTATGGAGTTCAGTCAGGAGAATTTGTATGTGGATATTAAGACTTTTAAAATAGGTAAACTGTCATGCAGCATATTGGCCTAGTAGGCAAAATCCTTAGTGGGGGTAAGACACAAAGAAAATCCATTAAGAGCGTAGGCAAATATCGATTGGTCGCCAAAGCCTTGCGTCCTTACTGAAAAGCTTTTCAACTGTACCACAAACACTACACGCTTGCAATAAAAGTTGTATGATACTGTGTCTAGTGATACACAATGGTTGTAACACAGTATTCACACAAAAGCTCAAATCGATGTTAACAAGTGTTGTCTTCTTTTATGTCATTTTAATTTCAACACTGCTTATTGAATATCACTTTACAGACACTACAGGATTTTAGAACTGAAAAAAAAAACGACAAGATAAAAGCTAAACACAAGTTTCTAAATCAATAAGCATAATTATTATTTTTATAAGTATCATTGCTTTTTACAAGGATATTTGTTATTTATTGTTATAATTATTTGGGATTATGTATTAATATTATTTGACTGTATAATATGGTACATGGTCATGAATAAATCACTAAACTTATTAATTGTAAAAAAGGAATTATAACAAAAGGGCACAGTTAATCTAGCTCACACACCTTCATGTCAGCATTTCTTTGAGTAAGTGTTGTCTACCTCAAATTATACGATAATTTACAAAACCGAGCCTGCATTTCTGGTCAGCTTGGTTGACAAACAACATGAGATTTCTGCAACTACTTAAGCAAAGCATTAATGTTCCTTCAACATTGCACCTAAGTATCTTCAAGCGTTTACCATTAGTCAGAAACGGCCGGCCGGCCCAGTAGTTGGGAATGTGAAGTGGGCCTTTATCACAGGATTTTCCCACACATCCCAGGAAGGGAACTCGCATATGAAAGGGGCAGGGATGCTCGTCGTCTCGCTTAGGGGTGTAAATTTCGGATTTTTGGTCTCACTTACGGTATTCTGGGCAAAAAAACGCCAATATCGTTAGCCATAATGGTCTTGTTTAGGGCTGCACACAAAGAAATATACAAATATAAATTCTATTCTTAGTTTTTTGGTATCTTTTCGGGGTCAAGAAAAGCTTGAGCCACACCCAGATTGGTCTCTTTTAGGGGTTCTTTTCAAAATTTCCAATGAGCATCCCTGCCCAGGCCTCAAATCCACCAACAGCAGTGTATAATAATTATTTATACAGTGACTGATTTACAAGATAAATTTGACTAATATACCAGTCTGGCCAGCCAATTCAGACTAATGATAACGACCCTGATCTACTCATCAAACATGTCTTCTTTTTCTCTAGTTTTATTTTCCGGTAAATCTAACTAACATGTAGCTACACAAACAGGCAGGTGGGGGGGGGGGAACTTGGAAATAGGGGGAAGGGGGTAGAAACTGTACAGGAGGCAGGAAAAAAAGGGCAGAAAACGAGATTCCTAAGGTGGCTAAACCAGAACAAATTGGGAGATTTTGTGCAACCTTGGCTAGTATTTTGCAATAGAAATAGTACAGAGGTGAGAGCCACTAAGGAGGGGGTGGGAGTCTGGGGTAAAAAGGTACAGCAAGCTGGAAGTTTAGATGTTCTGTTCCCTTGCGCAAACAGCCTTCTTTTACAGCTACGCTAGTGATATTGATTCTTGTTTTAGTCACATACCTCCCTGGTGTTATTTAAGACTGCTCTCAAACATCCTGGTTACAATAAATAAACCAAACTGTATACTGCATTCTATACTGCGTGCATGGAACTATCTCAGTTTTCCATAGAAAGCAAAATATAATTTATTTTTTTTACCCTGACATTTTTTGTGGTGTCTGCAATGAAAACAGACCACTTTCTAAATTCATAATGAAAGCAAAGGTAAAACACAATTAGGGGTACTGGCCATACAATTTGCCACCTTTGAATTTCAATGTCTCAGACAAGCAGTAATGGTGCATGCGACAAAAGAAGAACTTGTAAGTTCTGCCTTTTAAACAGAAACATCCTGGTTACAATAAATATTTTATCTAGTTTTTTATCTAGTAAGTGCGTGACCATTCAAATGAAAGCTACTGAGCAGTTCCTTCATGTGGTACTGTTTATTATGCTGTACAGACTAACTTTTAAAATTTAGGTCTGTGGATGAAACCCTGGTGTGTGACCAATCAAATAAAAGCTGTTGAGTAGTACTTTCATGTGGTGCTATCCACCCATCTAAATATGGGTTAGTCTGGGAAGTGAAAGGGATAATGTTAGATTTAGTTTTGTTCATAAAATGTCTACAGATCTTCTAATAAAAACATATTTACTAGTTTGAGATTCTAATCTACTGAAAACGTTGTCACCAGTTGTTTAGCAGCTTTCGCGATGTCATAAGCACATTGTATGACCTGTTGAGTGAGGAACGCCATATCTACAGTGTTTCCCGGCAACACAGCACTCTTACACTCCACTTGCAATCTGGCGGCACTACTCTTCATCAGTTGAAGTGAGACGCGCATGCTGTCCACATCTGGTTCCTGTAAGATTCAACCATACATGGAATAGGTACCACAGTAGGGTGTTTCAGATGACTGAGCCCATCGTTTTTGGAAGGGAATTTGCTAAGCAACAAAATAGACCCAATGCAAATATTGCTGCTGTTAATTGTCGGCTCCCAGCAGAATCATATCACAAAGTAACAAAATAGAAGGGACATCACAAAGTAACAAAATAGAAGGGATGTCGCTAAGTAACAAAATAGAAGGGATGTTCCTATGCAACATAATGTGGTCTGAAGGTGACTGACATGAAAAGTTACTTTAAAAACAAAATATCTTTAAATTAAACTTACCTCAGGAAATAAGCTAGCCATATCATTTACAGCAGTGAAAATATTACTTGAACAGGGAATGAAACTGAAATAAAAACACATGTTAGTTAAAGACATTCATGATGGTCAAAATAATGTGGCATGGCAGTATCTTTTATGGCAGTAGGCTTATTATCAAGTGTGGATTGTTCCGTAGTAAAATGTGAAAAGCTGATACATGTCTCAGTGAAGTTTGAACCCTCAGCTAACAGTTTCTCTCATTTAACCAGGATTTAACTTAATAACCCCAGCAATGACTTATTATTAACTTTCCCAAGCCCTTTTTATGAACAATTCAAGTCACAGAACAATTACAATAATTTCTTGACCATTTAAGGAGAAATGCTTTGTTTAAAGCCCACTTCTCAATTAAATCCAATAATAGAAAATATATAGTTTTGATTGTTACCAGCTGTGCCTTCCAGCCTGTGCTGACAGCAGCAGTTCTTGAATTTTCTTGGTGATCTGTTCCGTGCACCGTACCACATCTTCCTGTGATGGCTGCAGTCTAATATCTTTTGTGGCTTCATGAACTAAATCATCTACTGCGTGGATCAGCTTCTCAGCCTCCCGATCCAACTGTTCATCAAAAGGGCTGTCCGCTAGCAAAGAGAAAAGAAATTGACTTCAACTACAAGTTTCGCAGTAAAATGACTGATAATCATTTGATTGTATAATCTGTTTGCTGGATATCTCATTCCAAGTGAGAAGATTTTTTGATTCGATGCCACACTTTGAGTTTAAAATTAACATCTTTTTTTTTGATTTCAGACAGGCATGTAATCTAAAAAAATTTCCGAAAAAGAGGGGAAAACAAGTTGAACTTGAAACCAGAAAAAAACACACCAAAGGCTCGATAGTACTGTGACAAGAAAACAAAATAAACAATACTCACAATAACTCATTCTTTCATGTTCCCTCATCTCTTTAACATTTAGATATCTATGTTCTTCGTCCGGTTCATCTGGTGAGTCAGTCACATTATCATACGGATTGACTTCTTTACTTCTACTCGCATCCCCGGTGTGAGACTGCCCCAGGGTGGTGGGCTGAGTTGGGTGATTTAAGAGAGAGCCTGGGGCAGCATATGGCTCTATGTTTCCGATATCCACAAGATCATCTTCATCATTTGCATCTTGGAATGCCTGAGTTAATAAAATGGAAAATATGTGACTTGTTAAAAGAACTCTGAAGGAGTGTCATTTCACCCACAAACATACCAAAGAGTAAAGAGACTTGAAGACTTATTGTAAGACTTCCCTGTAAAAGTTGCCATGTATCAAACAAGTTTCTTTCCCTTTGGCTATTATTTTTACAGATACAGATGTATGTTCTACTCACCGCAGGAGAAAAGACGTTATCATCACTTCCATTAAGAATTCCTAACTGACTCCTTACAGCAAGGCGCCCAAAAGTGTGACCACTTTTAATTTATTCACATTCTTTCGTGCAGATTTAATCCAATCAAAAGCCGTAGATAGCTTGCAGTTGACTTCTGATTGGATTAAATCTGCACGAAAGAATGTGAATTAATTAAAAGTGGTCACACATTTGGGCCCCTTGCTGTAAGTTTTTGTTTTCATCCTCTAACTTGTGAACCTATTAACCATTTATAACAGAAACTTAAATCAGCAAAAAAATAAACACTAGTAAAAGTAGCGTCAACACAAAGAGAGGGATGCTAGATATTCGAACGATACCCCAGAAAAACTAAACGCCCAGCTTTGGGTACAATTTCTATATACATATTTTTCAATCCTCACACGAATTGGTTAAATCAGCAATAAGTAAATAAATGTGAAACGTTCTGAAATGTAAGTAACACTGCTTGCAGTCTTCTGTGTATATCTTGACATTTAGTAAATACAAAGTTCTTGTCTACAATTCTCTCTCCCCATGCTCCATCAGTGTCCGAAAGTTTTGAGATTGCATGACAAGTATACTTGTAATCTCATTTTTGAAGTGATGATGTAATGTGCAAAATTAGGCAATTAGCAAGCTCTGTACTTTGTTTTTTGGAAGTGACACCTGAAGGCAAACTCAGAAGAGGACGGCTGAGAGAGAAAAATAAGAAGAGAAAACATTTTGGATTTAAGACATGGAAGAAGGCAGAGGCTGTGAGAAAGGGTGGCTTGGAGGAGGAGGTCAATCGCCCCATTCTTTTCAAGGAGAAAAGAGATTGATGACAAAGGAAAGAGAGTCCCTTAACACTTGTGAATATCATTTGTTGTTCAGGGTGAGACTGAAACATTTCCCAGACCAGACTCCTGCTAGACCTGGACTGCTTTGAGCTTAGGTTATAATGTAACAGGTTCTCTCCGATGCCTGGAGGTTCTGAATTTCGTGACTCTGATTTGCGTTCACTTGAAGAAGCTGTTGAACACAAGCCTAAAAAAGTAACATAAATAATATTTAAAAAAACTTACTGGTATTAATAATTCATAAAGAAAATACAAAAGAAATTAATGTTTAATGAGTGTCTCTATATCTGATAAAGAAACGGCTAAACTTTACGTCCAATTTTCTGGGTCAAAATAACCCCAAATGTAAATATTAATATTTATTAGTGCAAGAATGAGTTGATCTACATCACAAGATTTTTAAGCCGTTCAATAAATTCGCAGTTCATGTTTTATCAAGTCTAAAACACTCGGCTGCGCCTTGTGTTTTAAAAAGAATAACATGTTAAAATAGCTAAGTATAAAGATGCAGATGTCTATAAGTCATCCAAAAGCAACTAGACATTTTTAAAACAATTTTAATGTAGTCAAGGCTTTGGAGCCAATTTTGGGCAACTGAGTCAGACTTAATCTTGCATAAGGCCTATTCATTAAGAAAGATATAATTATGTAATGTTTAATAAATGAGCAGCAGTGTTTAAGGCCTCCCACATTTTCAAACACCTTCAGAATTCTGAACGTTGTCGCTCCTTGTGTTCAATAGATAGCTTTCATATTTTAGATCACGCCTCTACCAGCTTTCAACTTAAGATAAAGGAGGCTATCCATATTCAAAAGGAACTACCTTGCCTCAATCAGCAATTACACCATGTAAATCTAAAATTATCCTTCTAATTCACACATTTTCACGTTCTGTTGTTACTACTTGTCTTAATTAGCATTTTTTTCTACTTATTATTCAACTCACTGTGCTTTGTAAACCATTCAACAGAAGATGACAGATGCTCTGTCGAAACATGTCTTTGAAACTTAAAAAAATTGTCGTTTTTCTTAAAATCCATAAAAAAATAATCTTTTACATTTACATGTTTATATATATTTAGTATAATGTTATTTATACTAATTACCCCAACTAGTGAACTCCCATTTCATTTCAATCAACATAAAAATCAGCAGTCTGTAAAGAAGAGAAAGAAACAAATAAATTCCAGTGGGTATCAATAAATGCTAATCTGGAAGAATAACAGAGAATTGTTATTGTCTACATACCAGCATGTGATATACTGTAACTAATGTGTATCCCACACACACCAGACAAGACCAACAATAAAATGTACTTGTAACATAGCATTTACATTTTAAATTTTAATTCATGAAACTTACCTACCACATTTCAAAAACTACTTATTTTTCATGATTGACAGGAATTAATATTGTTCACAGTCTGCACAGGTTACTTAAAATGGGGATCTTGTTTGCTATATAATAAATATATAATAATGCTATAATTAACAAATAAAGAAGCCTAAGCCATGTTTTATACTGTCATAAAACACGACGGGCAATTGAGAACACGAGGGAAATGTAGAAAACATGAGCCGCAGGCGAATGTTTTCTACATTTCTCGAGTGTTCTCAAATGCCCGGAGTGTTTTATGACAGAATAAAACATGGCTTAGGCTTCTTTATTTGCTTTATGATATAGATTTTAGACACCGCGAGTGAAAAGTTTAATTAAAAATATGTACAACAAGAGCGAGTAAACAAAGATGAAAAGCAGAAAATAGTTTACGGGAAGACCAGAAAACTGACACAATTTCATTCAGTATTCGACGTAAAATAAGGCTAAGCATTTCAGATAAGTTTGTTACCTTTCAATCTTGATCTTGTCTTTTTGAACTTCAATAAACTTCACCGACTCGGAGTGCAATTTCGTCTCAGCATAATTTAGTAGTCTCGATGACATCCGTCCCTTGCTTCGTTCGACTTAAAAACGCGTATAATTTCCAGAAAAGCTATTGCTTCGGATCTTCCCGTAAACCTTAATTGCTGTCACAATCAAGTTCCAGTATGAAAAGACGATTTAAGACGAGATTGTCGAAGAAAATCTTCGAAAGAAAACTCTCTCGCTCGCTTTCCTCAGCTTTCCTTGCGAGTTTCATTCAAATCAAGCGGTGAACGCCGCGCCACAATTTTTCCCGCCTCACTTCGTTTACATCAAAATGAAATGTCCAGTGGATTTATACTTAAAAAAGGAATTTAATAAAACAATTATTCCATTCGCCCTTGCTGGATACGAGTGGTTATAGCCAACAAAATTTCAAAAACGCGCGAAGCACTCGAGGAAAGCTGACGAAAAACAATAAAACATGATTTTTCTATGTTTTATACTCTGATAAAACATAGGTTTTTAGCCAATCAGAGCGCGCGTAGACTCCTATCTATATTATAAAATAAAATAAATGATAATAAAGAGAACTAAAAAGAAACTTACAGCATTGAGTTCATTTAGTAGTTTAGGAATCCCAGCAAGCCTCTGACTTTCTCTTTGAAAGTCACGGTGTTGCAGTACAAGTGACAATATTTCTGGTTTAATTTAAAAAAGAAGTCAATTACAATCCACCATAGGCAAAAAGATGGGTAATTGTGAAGAACAGCTCCCGCCCGCTAACCGACTGTCGGTCGACTGTTGGTCGTTTGTCGGTTGTCTGTCGGCCGACAGTTGGCTGTTTGTCATCCCTCTGTCGGCCGTCTGTTGGCCGTTTGTCGGCCGTCTGTCGACCGACAACCTGCCGACAGGTTTTAGCTATGATGTCGGTCAACCGGTCGGCCGACAGTCGGCCAACAGGCGTGACGTGTTGGCAAGGTGTCGGTAAGATGTCGGTAAGTTGTCGGTTATACGGTAACACTAACCTTTTTGTTTCTTTATGTTTTTCCTCCGTAACGGACCCCAAAATTTATAAAAAATTAAAAGGAAAGGTATATACGCCTGAGTTTCGGTCATCACAGCCTGAAACTAGCTTCTGCGCTGCCGAAATCGACCGGAGAATTTACGCGAACACAGTTACTCCATTTTTCTCCGCCATATTGGATCGGTTAACTTAGTCTCATTCCCCCTCGGAAGGGGTCGCAAAGGATTCTAGGGCGACTTCAGCGAGTGCGTGTGTGGAGAAGTTTTTGCACTGTTTTGGCCTGAGTTTTGGATAAAATCATCTTCGAACGTGATTTCATTGCTTGCCTTATGGACTTAAACTTACGTAGGTGTCGGTGGCCTGTCGGTAGTCTGTTGGTAACCTGTCGGCTGACAGTTGACCGACAGTCGGTTAGCGGGAGCTGTTCTTCACAATTACCAAAAGATGGTGTGTGGTACATTTACCCATAATTCTAAAGCGTACGTTAAAAACTAAATACAGTGTAAGCTCATAAAAAAACGCACTTATAAGTTCAAAACTTACAAACCGGTACTCAATGTCGTTAGTTCAGAGACAAATTTCATTTAAAAAAATATGGTTTTCTATGTTCCTATTGGCTGTGTAAGGTTTGCAAGGTAAAGTTTGTATACGGGCCTATTGGCTCATCAGGCTGGAGCTTATCCCGGTTTCAGTAGCATGAAGCGACAAGGAGTATTTCTATCCCCCCTTGGATGGGATGCTAGTCCATCGCAGGGTTACCCCCCGCAGTAAATTCACCGGTACCCATTTATACAACTGGATGGGCACTATGAAAGAAAAGTGTCTTGCCCAAGAACACAACACAAGGACCCTTCAGATTTGGTTTATAATGCAGGCTGAGAAATTTTTGAATGCTGATTGGTTAAAACAACCTGTATTTATCTCAAATACTTGCCAAATTTGAAAGAGAGAGGTATTGCAAGAGTTTGGCTTACCATATTTAGAAGAGATTGGTATTCAAGGGCTTGAAAATCACTCTCTTCTAAATATGGCAAGTGTGCTGGCAAGCAAAAAAACAGATGATGGACAAATTTTTCTATTATTAACGGTGTGGACAAAAGTAGTCATTTTAATGAGATTAGCTACGTGGTATTTGGAAATAATACCAACTTGTAATATTTCATAATTGTCCAAAATATCACTTGCTGAAGCGGCTTATGATATTTTCGAAAACTCTGAAATACTTGCTTGCGGTATTATTTCCAAATACTACAACTACAACTCATGCTATTAACTATATTAATAGAGGTGACTGCTCAAATTAAAGAGTTCTAGCTAATTTACAGCAAATGGATAAGCGATTTCCAGGAAAACCATTTTGGAAACATTTCAGTGGCCCTAGCCTCCTTCCTGGATAATTTTATGTGCTAGCTTCACTTGTCAATAAATTGTTTATCACTGTTTTACACAATCTAGTTATTTACAAAATTAAAATGATCAGTGAACAGGCCTGCAGTAAACAAGAGATAGTTACAGGCAACTCATTTCATTTTCAAAGCTTGTTTTGCATTAAAACAAGTTAATAAAAAAGCTTGTTATTCTTCTTTGAGTTATATAAATATATAGAACGAGTTAATTCAGCTTTGTTTTTATTTTGAATGAAAAACGTACTCAATGTTGATAATTATTTCTTGGATTTTGAATAAATTCTGCATAAGGGACAAAGCCGTTACAAGAAATTTCAAAATGCTCGTGCACTGTTCATATTTTTAACAATTTTACACACCATTCCATCTATCTCGGTTTATGGCGTTTGCGTCGCAGCCTCCGCGAAGAAGACACTTCACACAATTCACATAACCCAGAGAAACCGCCAGTTGAAGTGGCGTCCGCCCGCGAGGATCCAAAAGCTCTTTATCATGCTGCCATAGTTAGTAGAGGTGATGCTGCATATAAACCCCAATCAGACAGAAAAACTCTTGATCACGTTGCATAAAACCCCGGGCATAAAACATGTATGCCTGCCCAAAAAGCTTGGCTTGCGGTTAAAACCAAATCATTTCATCGACAAAATAGGATGGAATACCCACCTTGTTTAATGCAAGTTCTTCTTCAAGTGAGGAAGAGTCTTTATGCCAGACGTGCCAGTGTAGTGGGTATTCTGAGAGGATGTTATCTCTTGAAATTGTGGGAGGAGATGCGGCCAAAATACCCGGGGGGGCACTCCCCTATATGGCCTATACGGGGACGTGCCGCTGGATAGGGTATGGTTTTTGACTCCTCCGGTCCTGAACAGGGTATATAATTTCAAGCTCCTCTGTCCTAAACAGGGCCTGAAGCTGTCCTAGACAGGGTATGGCTGCAAGACTGTCGTCCATGTATTTACATTGTTTTCGCTTTCGCTTCAATAAAAAGCATTATTTTATTTGGCCGGATAGGCGTTTTTGCATTTCAATGCTTCAAACATCGCGTTTGGGATGCAATCACCATAAAGCGTAAATGATTGTTGATGTTGTCCTTTGTCCTAAATAGGGTCTTAGAATAGGGGGTGTTGTCCTACACAGGGTAGGCATTTTAAGTTTTTATTGTCCTAAACAGGGTCAGGGTTTCAAACCTCCAGCGGCACCCCTATACCTAAACTTAGGTCAAGTACCCCCCCCGGGCCAAAATATCCTTTCCTCCACTGGCCGCCATTTTCGGGCTGCTGTCATTATTTGCACATCCGCTGACCGTAATTTCGCTTTTGCATCCGTCTCGTCTCACGTGACAGTTTCGTGACAGTCTCGTTCGGTGCCTCGGGTGCAAGAGGGTGTTTTTTCTCTATTTCAAGCGCCGGAAAAACTGGATGCTCTCACAAGTTAGGGTTTTGGCCCATGGACTATAGTTGGCTTAAAACTAGCGGTTCGTGTACTTGGTCCATGAGAGGAGGAGTGGGGACGGTCTAAAGCTACAAGAATACATTATAGACGGGGATTGGGGTGTGATTCGAGGGGACTCGAGCTAGTTTCATCAGTCCACAGCATACTAAATGTGCCTTTTGGTAAAAATATTTTCTTTTTGTTTAGTCAGGCTATACTATACTCGCTTCTCTCGTCCCCAGGTGTTTCAGAGCTAGTTTGAAGCTTCACACCATCTAACGGCTCCACAAAAATGGGAAGGCAACCATTCTCTTCTAGCGATCAGTCACATTCGCTTGGCATGTTTCCGCCATCGCTATTGGCACAACAAGCGCGTGTTATAAAATGGTCAACGAATTGCGCGCGCTGTGATTGGTCAATTCGAACTCGTATATTGGATAGTTTTCGAAACTAACTTAAGCATGCCCCCCCCCCCCCCCCCCAAAAAAAAAAAAATAATTAATTAATTAATTAATTTTCTCAATAAACAGAAAGGAATTGTTTCTATTCATTGGGCGAACATTATTAGTAATCAAAACCGGGATAAGTCGGCCGGATAACTATATTATCCTCAATAGCAGCAAGTTCGCAATGTACATTATCATCTTTTGAAAGGCAAACAAACCTCTCATACTGTGCGAAAACACTTGAAAATATTTAGCAATTAAACTTGCATTGACAAGCCGTTCGAGATAACATCAAACTTAAACACCCAGTTTAGCATCCTATTGGTTTGATCACTGGACTGAAGAACTCCTGGGGCGATTCGTCTTCCTCGATCGACTGGTTCCTTTGAAGGATTGTGATGAGTGCCAATACTTTCAAAGCTGTGCACTGTTCGAAAAACACGCAAATAGTAGAATGTAGTTTCAAGGTACCAAATTGGGGTTTGTCTCAAGTTCTATAATTTCGAATCGCTGGAGCATTTATTACAGGTAACTATCAAATGTTCGTAGTTTAGTAGCTTTTAGTCGCGTGATCCGAATTCGCTTTAAGAGAACGCTGATGAAGCGTAACATTTATTCATAAATAGAAAAAGAATATATTAAAACTTGTCTTTCAGTTGGTAGGGGTGGGAAAACTTTATTGCGATTTCGTCGCAAAACTTGTTACTCTAACATCTTAGAGCAGAAACCGACTTTACTTGTTCCCACCTAATTTGTTTGATTTCCCTCGCTTTTTCTTGCATGACGATACAAATCTCTTATGTCTAATTTCGTCGTCTTTTCAGTTCCTTCATGTCGCCGTGTCGCCTGCATGTCGAAATTGTACCCCTTACAGGGCCTCACTGTAGTCTCGCTCCTGCTGAATGGGCAGCAGAGTAGTGCATGAGTGTTCGAGAGTTAAACAAATTTCGCTCATAAATTTGTCCAGAATTGCAGAACAAAGACAGACAAATATCAAATATTAAATTACATTAAATATTAAATCTTATTGTATAAAAACCATTCTTTTTCCCTGCGGCAACATTTCATCATTGCGAAATCTCTGTCCGATTTAATAAAGTGGCGTGATAGGCTAAAAATATCAACGCAACTAGGGTCTTTAATCAGTCTTTATCCACGCACACAAGTTCCTATTTTTCATTTTGAACTTGACAGTGTCTGCTGGTCTTTGCCTTCTGTGAATGCAGGTTTGTTTCCTTTTTTCATAAAATGTGTGGTAGATTTTTGATAATTTTATAATCAAGCTAGTGATTCATGGTAAGGATCTTTGGCACAGTTTTTGTAACTATGTTTCTACTGACTTCAAATCTACTCTATTAACCATGTTAAATTGAAATCGGAAAACGGGAAGAATTATTTGATAAAGTCAGTGCGAACACTTCATGAAATCTAACTATTACCTGCGCCTAGAAGGGAGTGAGAACGTAGTTTGTTCATCTCGTTTATTGAAAATATTGACAGCGAAATCTGCTCTCTCAGATGTAGTGTAAATGCGAGTGAATCGATAGCATGTACAAGCATCAACGGTTGCTATTTTGGCAGAAAATACTTAAAAACTGCATACTACGATAATTGCTTAGACCTGGATACTTAAAAGATATTTTTTCATGTAAATGTAGGTAACTTTTAATAGTACTTGGACGTGCAAATATGATCGCAATTTTATCAATCAACAATGTTATTGACATCTTGTTCATAGCCAAAGGGATTTCTTTGTCTAAAGTACAATAGCAGACCAAAAAAGTTCGGGAGAGTCAGTGATCAACACATCTGGTGTGGCATAACTTGCCTTTAACTTTTTTAACAACCACTGAACTCAGTAAAAACAAAAACAGTATGGGAAGTATACTGATCCCATCGTTAATATTTTCCCAAGTATCAGTTTGAATTCGGTATACTTCATGATTAGTTATAGCTGATTGGATCATGTTCAGTCAAGGGAACGGAAACAACGATTTGTTTCGCCCTGGTGGGCCCTTGCTAATTTACGCTTTGGGTAACAAACATTTCTGTCAAAATAGTTTTATTGGAAAAACAATACCAGCTGAGGTATAAAAGGTTACCCACAGCAAAGGCACAAAAGAAATCTTGCAAGCAGCTTTTGAACGATGAGAAAAAAATTCCTGCATTTCAACTAGTCGTAGAGAATGTCCAACCCATTAATCAGCATTAATCACTTTTCTAATAATAATTAGTTTAGATCACATATACGTGATTGTCAACAATGGTGTCTGCGTAGGAGGCCAACTAAATGTATGCCAATTTCAATTTTTGACATATATGTTCCCCGTATATGGCCAAGGGGAGGAGAAATGACAGAATCGGGGCGTGGGGACTCTAATTGTCGAGGAGGCAGAAGATTTCATTTTTCAGATGCAGTATCCACCCAGATACGCCAATCGCAACTTTAGTCCCTAATGCTAAACTCTTCGATTTTAAACTCGCCAAGACTTCCGTGACTGCAGGTTGGTTTTTTATTTCTTTTTTTTTAAGACATTAGGGTTAAACCTGGCTGTGTATGGTTAGAATCTAAGCTAATCTAGCTAGTGACTTAATTTAGCTTCAATGCAATGGCACAGTAATTGCTCGCCTCATAAATTGGCAAAACCGCAACCCCAGTCGTACCATTTCTTTCAAGGTTTGCTCTTTTATATGTAGCTAGCATTCGATCAGTCACATTCGCTTGGCATGTTTGCGCCACTGTTATAGACACAATTCTTCTACGATTCAAGCGAAGGGAAAAAGCTTTCCATTACGGCCGAACGCTTTGGAATGCTTCCAAAAACTGATTTTTCAATTGCACTCTATTGCTTTTAAATGCCTTAGTACATTTTTTATAAGATTAGAGTCGTGCAAAATTATCAGCAAGTGATATGTGTAATCTAGTGTCTTCTATATTCGACAATCATTAGGACTGCAACGAAACTCACAGACACTGGTCATCTGTGTTAGTATATTCAGTTTGTCCAAATCGTTGACAATCATATTTGTTACTCATCCAAATCAATTCAGTGTAATCAACATCTTTGCCCAGAATAAAACTATCGCATAATGAACGTTCTTTTTTCCAGCTAGTGGCATGATTTCATCATTGCAGAAAGACCAGAAACGTTTGGAGCGGATATTTGACGGAATAATGTTGCTCCGTGTTCCGTGTTTCACAGTTAAGCCGACTGTTATGGGCGGAAACTTTGTAAAACAGAAACTACATACGTTGATTGTTTATGATCAGTCTTCGCTCCTAAGCCATAAACTATTGATTGAGTACTAGAAAATGTGGCTAAAAGTACTCGTTAAAGTTAAACGTGCGATGAAATGGTCAAGTCGTGAAAACATGTTCGCAATGCAAGTGACATCTCAAGTTTATCGCTGAAGTGACTTTGTTCAACTGTACATGTGTAGACGACCACAAAACAATTCTTGAGAATTAGCCAAAGCAAGTAACACACTCAGCTCGATTTTGAAACGAAAACGGAGAGGACGTACATCTATAAAACAGTGAGTTTGGTGTGGCGCACACAGTTGCGAAATACTGCTCATGTCCACCATAGTTTTATAGCACCTAATTTAAAATTGTAGTTTGTGGTTGTCCTGCTCGGTGACCGAGATGAGCTATCGATTGATATTCACTGACCTACTTTCTGTGGGAACAGAAAAGAAAAATGAAAGGAAGCTTATGATTGTGCTTGACGAGTCAAAGCAACGCACATTTACCTTTTGGCCGACTAAAAGCGAGCGACATTTGGCACTGATAATAATTAAATGCCTTTACGAAGGCAATGAATCAAATTCAATTGTGCAAAGCAAATTAGAGAAGTAAGAGATTTGTCCTATAATTTATATTCTTGTGTTGCTTGTCGACGAAATTTGGACACCGCTGTTGTAAATAAAAGTGCGAGACATCGCGCTCGCAAAGTCATTGAGGCGACGCCCGAGGCTAAAGAAACATGCTTGAAATAGAGTTACAAAAGCATTTACCACGCAGTCAAAACATTTGTCAAAATTCTGTTTAGGATTTGTATTTTTCGTTCCAAATAAGGTCAACAAATTCTCCAATTGGTCAGATTTTTCAGTGGTTCTTTTTTAAACAATAAGATAGTTATAAAATAATGTAAGACGTATTTTCACGGATGATGATGAACATGGTTCATTTCGAAAATGAACAAAACAAGATTGCGAAAAGGAAAAAAACACATTTAAAATGATCTAAATTTTAGCCATGCGTTAAGTTGCCATGGATATTTTAAAATATTTACTCTCAATAGGTTATTATTATTTAAATTTCACTCTGTTCAATGTTGCTTTGAAAAATTTTAACTTGAATATAAACAGCTTCTTCTTGGCAAAATGGTTGTGTTTCTTAATGTGATTTTCTTGTTATATCCGAACTTTCTACACCAGAATGGCAGAACAAAGACAGACAAATATCAAATATTAAATAATATTAAATATCAAAACTTATTTTATAAAAACCACTCTTTTTCCCTGCGGCAACATTTCGTCATTAGAAATATCTGACCGATGTATTATAAGTGGCGTGATAGGCAAAAATTTGAGATTCAATGCCTTACTGCAACAAGAGTTATTAATCGAACATGCAAGTTTCTCTTTTATTTTGAACTTGCTAGTGTCTGCTGTTCTTTGGCCCCTGTAAAGGCAGGTTTGTTTCCTTTTTTTTATAAAATGTTTAGGGTTAACTGGATATATGCGGTAGATTTGTGATAATTTCAGTTATAATTTAGCTAGCGATTTATGGTGGGAGCCAAGGTGGTGGCCCGTCAAACTCGATAATCGCTGATCTCTACGACTTCACGGAAAAATAGGGGACTGTGAACTCTACTACGTCTTTTAAGTAATGTTAGCGCTTCTATATATTATTAACTGAAATAACTGAAATTACTCTGTTCATGGTACACTGAACAATAGACAAACGGTTACAATTGAAATAAATTAGCCAAATTAAGAGATTAAGTTCAAATCAGCGTGATTATAAAACCAAAACGGAGAGGATACACATCTGTAAAGTACTAAGTAAAATACTGAGTTCTCTGATTTATCATAATGCGAATCGAAAGCATGTACATCACAGCATGTCATCAACGTTCGGTTTCTATCTGCGGAAAATTCGTCAAAACTGCATACTTCGTCTGTTGTAAAGATATGATTAGACCTGGACAGTAAAGTGATTTTTAAATGTGTATTTGGATGTGTAAATATGATCGTAATTTTATCAATCATCAATGAAAATTTGTAAATGATATCTTGTTCATAGCCGAAAGGATTTGTCTAAATCTGTTGATAGTACAAATTGTAAGTAGAAGACAACTGGCAACTTACAACAAAGTTCGTGAGACTTACAAACACAACAAATTAACTGTAGATTTTGAAACCAAAATAGAGAATAAACATATCCAATGGCTGGTGTGGTCTAGCCTACGTCGCAAATTGTAATAACAATCGCCGTAAAAAGTAATACTGACGCAAAATGTAACAAACTGATTGTTAAAGTAAGATGTTATATAAACCTTTTAACGCAAAATGTAATATATTCACTAATGCGTAATGTATTGACGAAGTGTAATGTCTCTAAAACTTATATCAAGCTCATTGACATTAAGGTTTTGTTGGTTTTACGCGAGTTCTGCGTTAAAGACGTACAGCTGCTTTGCTTTAACAAAAGTGCAGGTTTAACTGAACTTGAAGACTCGGAGAGGGATGTTCCTCGACAGAGCAGACTAAAAAGTAGAGTATTTCTGGTTTGAAATGAAACCTAGATTTTGACTTTTCGATACAAAGTAGGATTTAGACTGCCTACTGGCAGGGTCTGAAGTATTGACTGTGGAAAATAGGCAACGTTGGGAAAGGGGATTCCCATGGCCAGTGGGTGTAATATGATTTAAATTGATAATATTCAAATCAATGAGTGTTTTTATTTGTCCAAAATTACTGAAAAAAGGGGCCATAAGTTTTAGAGGCCATAGCATTAAATTATTTACCATTCACTTTCATATTCTTATTTACCATCATCAAAGAGAACTAGGTAGGTGTGAAGGAGACTAAGAACGAGTGCAATCAAGAGAATATTCTCATATTTGACTATTTTCTTGGTGCAATTCACTGAAGTCATAAAAGACATCATATTTTGGGTTTTTTTTGCATTATTAAATTATGCAGGGGCGGATCCAGGATTTTTCTTAGCAGGGGGTGCACCACTATGGATTGGCCACATCGATTTTTTTTTTTTGTAGAATATCAGTTGTATTAGAAAGCCGCAGGTCATCTCAGAGGGGCGGGGCAGGGGTGAGGGGTTGAGCACCCCCTGCACCCTCCCCCTAGATCCGCCCCTGTTATGCGTTAGAAAATTTGTTACATTTTGTGTTAGAAAGTTATAATATATTGCGTTAAACAACTTTATTTCATTTTGCAGCGATTGTTATTACATTTTGCGTAGGTATAATATTTTGCGGCGTAATATACGTCTCATTCCAATCATACGTAGATGTTCACAGTTAGTCATACTAACTACCAGTATTGTTATCTTCACAGATCCATTAGAAACCCATATACAAAATGGACACGCTGAAGGAATTGTTTGTTTCGAAAGCCTTTAACAGATACAGCTATGGAGCAGTTATCGTTTGGTTCGCATTCGGAGGAATTCTTCTTATCGGCGTCTTTGCATCAATAAATGCTGGTGCGCCGAGGTTCAGTTGCAGTGAGAAAAGTAAAAACATGGACCTCGTACCAGAAAAGTGCCTCGAGCAATACGAGGAGCGATACAACAAATCGGGTATTCCCGTCTATGCCTTCGTGATCCTCAATGTCGGTTTTATTGCAATTGTGTGCGTGATTTACTCCCTAGTTGTAAAACCAAGAGTTGAACGACTGGAAGCCCATTTAAACAGAGATGCCGAGGGACAGCGCCCACCTGAAACAAGATTTGAACGACTGGAAGCCAATTTAAACAGAGATGCTGAGAGACAGCACCCACCTAAAACACGCAAACTGTTTACGGCGTACTGTTGTCAACTCACCGCCAGATTCGCTTTGGGAATTCTCTTTATAGTCCTACAAATGCGAGTGCTGTACCCTGATAACTTTCCATCAAGCTATAATTGTAAATTGACATTCCCCGCAGGCCCTCGTATGAGTCGTACGGCGAATGCATCAGTCGCAAACATTCAGAACACAACAGAAAATATATACGAGTGTCACAATCAACGGGGAAAGAAGGACACTGCCTGGATGTATGCTGTGATTGCATTAAATGGAGTTTTAATACTTTTTATTCTGATCGAGGTCATCTGTGTCTTATCACGTCTAGCACTTAAAGGGCTTGAATTCCTCGAAGACTTGCAGTTTCTAGAAGTTCATCTGAACCCCAATGTTCCCTCAAGGCAGCAGCAGCCAGAAGGACAACCACTAGCGACAACAGGGAGGTGAGTGTCTTTCATCGAAAGCCTGAAGAAAACAATTATTGAACGCACAAAGCAACCTTCAGATCTCGAGGCAGTGTTTAGACCAAAACCAGGCGAAGGCGAAGGAATTAAAAATCTGGAGCTCGACAAGATTTATACAAAGGTGGTTCTTACTGAAAACAGAGCGAAGCCTGACTTTCCCAGTAACCCCAAGCAAATGGGAAATTTGCCACCAAAAAGAGCAGAAAATATCGTTGACGCTGAAAACAAGAAAATCTTAATTATTGGGCTTCCAGGAATAGGGAAAACACTATTTTGTGAAAGAATGCTGCGAGATTGGGCATCGGAAAGACTGTTCACCGAATCACAAGATAGTGAACTGCATATCAGAATTGCTTTCCTCATTAAGTTCAGGAGACTCAACACGGTTGGAGAGCTCAGTCTTCGTGAACTACTCGAAAAAGCAGAATTCTTGCCGACAAAACATCTTCCTGATGATGTCTGGAATGACATTATAAAAAATCCCGACAAAGTCCTTATCTTGTTCGATGGCGCGGACGAGTATAAAAACCACTCAAGTATCGCTAATAAGACCGTTGACAGTGGCATATACAGTGTTGACGACAGGATGCCTCTCCATGCATTATATTCCAAAGTAGCAGAAGGAAAACTTCTCGATAAAGCCGCCGTTTTAACCACTATAAGACCCACCGCCGTGTCGAGCGTCAAACATATTACATTCAGAACATATGAAATACTCGGTTTTTCACCCCAGCAAGTTGAAGAATATGTGGAGAAGTTTACGAAAGATGCAGCGGGAAATTTGAGCGACGCAGGAGAAAAAATTAAGGAACACATAAAAAAGAATGCGAAAATATCTGCATTTTGCTACATTCCCGCCAGCTGCTTCATAATTTGTTCCAGTCTGCTCCATGTACTCAAGACCTCCGCGGAGACCGGAAAGGATTTAACTGCTGTTGGCCTTGGAAAGCTAACTCAGATTTACAATGTAGCAGCGAAGGTGTTTTTCTTCAAGCGTAGCGAGCAACACCGTGATAAACGTCTCAGCCAGAGCGACATTTTCTCAAACGAATTTATAGGTAAAGAGGAATTCAAGCAACTGGGCGAAATTGCATTCAAAGGTTTAGAGAACGGAAGAATAATCTTTGAAGAAAGCGAAGTCGAGAAAGTAAAAAACAGTTCTCTTCTCTACCAAATGCCGGATTCATGTGAGCCTTGGAAACCCCCCATACATCAGTTCTGCTTCATTCATCTGACATTGCAGGAATACTTCGCAGCGAGACATATAACCGAAACCATGAATGAAGCACAGTTGCGAACATTTGTTAAAGATCACATAAATAAAGGTAAATGGCATGTTGTTTTGAATTTTGTGTCTGGCTTGCTTGGCGAACGAGATGAGCAATTGATGAAGATCTTCACTGATCTGCTTCCCGAGGAAACAGAAGAGAAAGATGAAGATGAGCTGATGTTTATGCCACTCGAGTCAGAGCCACGCACATTTACCTGTTGGCCGACTAGGAGCGAAAAACATTTAGCACTGACAATATTAAAATGCGTTCATGAAGGCAGTGAATCAAACGTAGTACAAAGAAAGTTAGAAAGCATTAGATTTAATGCAGTAGATTTTAGTTATTGTAGTCTCGCTCCTGCTGACTGTACAGCAATAGCGCATGTGTTTAAACATGTGCAACAAATTTCGCTCATAAATTTGTACCATAATAACATTGGCTCGTTGGGTTGTGCAGAGATTGCAAAGTTGTTTGACAATGACAATAGTCAACTAACGCACTTAAACCTCAGGCGCAATGACATAGGAGATGAAGGTGTAAAACAATTGAGTAAAGTAATTGGAAATAGTAATTTAGAATCGTTAGACCTCAGTTTGAATAGCATTACAGATAAAGGATTAAATGATTTAAGTGATAAACTTGTTAATACAAATGTAAAATCGTTAGACCTCAGTGACAATAATATTACAGATAAAGGATTAAATTATTTAAGTGATAAACTTGTTAATACAAAAGTAAAATCGTTAGACCTCAGTCACAATAGCATTACAGATAAAGGATTAAATTATTTAAGTGATAAACTTGTTAATACAAATCTAAAATCGTTAAACCTCAGTGGCAATAATTTTACAGATAAAGGATTAAATTATTTAAGTGATAAACTTGTAAATACAAATCTAAATCGAACCTCAGTGGCAATATTTACAGATAAAGGATTAAATTATTTAAGTGATAAACTTGTTAATACAAATGTAAAATCGTTAGACCTCGTTAGCAATAATATTACAGATAAAGGATTAAATTATTTAAGTGATAAACTTGTTAATACAAATGTAAAATCGTTAAACCTCAGTTACAATAGCATTACAGATAAAGGATTAAATTATTTAAGTGATAAACTTGTTAATACAAATGTAAAATCGTTAAACCTCGGTTACAATAGCATTACAGATAAAGGATTAAATTATTTAAGTGATAAACTTGTAAATACAAATGTCAAATCGTTAAACCTCAGTGGAAATAATATTACAGATAAAGGATTAAATTATTTAAGTGATAAACTTGTTAATACAAATGTAAAATCGTTAAACCTCAGTCGCAATTCAAACATAACACGTGAAGCTAAACAGCGCATCCGAGCTGCTAATCCTAATTGCGAGTTCATCTTTTAAAATTATTTCAAAACTATTGTCATTGTCTTTCAAAAAATATCAACTAAACAAATTGTTAAGATTATTGTTGTTGGGTGACCGACTGAAAAAGACAAAACAGGAACTCCGTAAAAAAAAACTCAAAACAATCTTAAAATAAATGAAGACAAGTTTTCATGTCAGTGACTGATGCGTGAAGATATGAATCATGTTAAGATTGAAGTCGCTTTACATCTTCAATACAACAACAGGTGTCTTGGTAAAATGAATTTGTGTTTTATATCATTTGACAATGATTCAAACATCTTGTGTAAGATGTGGTTTTATATTTACGGAGTTTTTGAAAAACAAAGGTCACTCAGCTAAATACCAGTTAAAATATCGTGTTAGGAGAAGACATGTTGCAAACACCACAAATATATAAGGCAAAAACACTTTAATAAGCTACTAGATTCAAAGAAAATTGTACACAGAAAGAAAGAAAAAACATAACATCGTTCTTAGCTGTTTTATCGACGGTAACAAATCCATTGCTTGTGTTTGAAAGTTGTGTTTGCTTCATGTAGCATGTTTGAAACGAAGTTGTCTTTTCAACTCCAAGGAATTCTAGCAGACGAAACTTTTCAACTCTGAAAATTATTTTGTAGCCAACAGCACTAAACAAGTGACAGAAAACCCAGCCTTCGCCAGAAGCGTGAAACTGTCAAACTGAAATGAAAAACAACGCTTGGCGACATTTTGCTGGGATGTAGGATCGAAATTATCCAATCAAAAAAATGTTGTGTTTCCCGAGAGGTCCTCCTTGTGAGTTGAAAAGAAAATGGCGCCAAAATCGGACCATTGCTGATCAAGGAAAGCTTCGGGTAAAAAATTTTCATTGAATGAGTCTTTTCTAGCTTTAGTTCACTGCCGGGAATGCTTTAGGTGTGCATGCTCAGCAGGATTTTTTAGAAAAAAAATATATTTTTTTGCTTGTAGCTTTTTTTTGTCTTGGGAGCTGGAGGTTGAATTTTATTGTAGGCAATCACTCCTCCGTTGATTTCTAAAGGTCCACCACCTACTTACAGACAGTGTAACTGTTAACCGAGCTGATTTGCTCCGCGTTTCAGCAGTGATTGTAGGTTTACTTAAATGTGTTAATAATTTGAACCAGAAGTGATAAGCTTCTGTTTGAACTGTATACACAACTGTAGAAGACTCCAGAGAGTTGTCAAAAATTTTGTTCCTAAGTTTTTATGACATCATTCTAACTTTCAAAATGGTTTTAGACCAAAATTGATTTTAAGTAACAGAACTGTAGATATTTACAACTTAAGAATAACAAGACTGAACTTTTAGATTTTGCTAATCGAGCTGATTTGATTCAAGTTTTAGCAGTGATTGTAGGTGTACTTAAATAAGTCACTGTGTTAGTAATTTGAACTGTAAGCTTTAGATATTAGTAAGCTTATATACAAAATGTAGAAGGCAACAGAGTTGTTGAAAATTTTGTTCCTTATTAATATAAGTTTTTTGGCATCATTCTACATTTTTAGATTTTTTTAATCAGTTTCAAAATTGATTTTTTAGTATTCACAACTGTAGATAATTTCATTTACAACTTTGTCTTGAATGCAATTTAAGTGATGGACTTTAACTGATCTTAGTAACTTGTTAACTATGTAAATATAGAATTTTTGCTGTCCAGTTTAGAATAAATATTTTATGAGGAAGTTTTGTGTTGTGTGCAATTTTAGCTTGATGTAAAGGATTTGGACAAAACTATGCTTGGCTATGAAGCAGGCACAAGATGAGTTTTGAGACATTTAATTTAAAAAAATACTATTATTTCGAGAGGAAGCCACATCAACTCTAGCTGGTTTTCATGCGGGAGGTCGAATTGGCATTTGGAAATGTTAGTTTTTCAGGAGGGTGGAAACCGGAAAAAAACCCTCGGAGCAAGGCAAGAACCAGCAACAAACTCATCCCACATATGGCACCCGGCCAGATTCAAACCCAGACCACATTGGTGGGAGCCGGGCACTCTCATCACTACGCCATACCTGCCCCCCATAAATTAAAATTCACCAACATTAATTTTTTACCTGTATTATAAAGGAAATGTTGACCAAATAGATGACATGACAAGCTCAATCAGCTTTGTTGAAGAGGCAAATAAAATAAGATTTCTTTTGTTTTATGGTTCACATTGGCCTCTGGTCCAAGCTATGGCTTTAAATTTCTTCACTTCACACCTTACTGGCATTTTATACATTTCGCTGATCAAAACATTTCCGAGACAATAATATTATAGGCTTCATTCATGATGGTCACCAAGGGTGACCAAAATCAAATTTCTCTTTACAATTTTAATACTTTGTTAAGAGAAAAGGTTATAAGAATCAGTCATAAGATCACTCAAGGGAAATTGCTTTGATCTTTTGATAAATTCTCCTAACTGTTACTAGAAGAAAATGTATGGAATTCAGTCAGGAGAATTTGTATGTGGATATTGAGACTTTTAAAATAGGTTAACTGTCCTGCAGCATATTGGCTTAGTAGGCAAAATCCTTAGTGGGGGTTTAAGGTAAAAAGGAAATCCACAAAGCGTAGGCAAAACTGAGGTTGATTGGTCACCAAAGCCTTGAGTCCTAACCGAAAAGCTTTTCAACTGTATCTAGTGATACACCATGGTTGTAACACAGTATTAAGTCGAAAGCTCAAATCAATGTTAACAAGTGTTGTCTTCTTTTATATCATTTTAATTTCAACACTGCTAATTGAAGATCACTTTACAGACACTACAGGATTTTAGAACTGAAAAATGAAAATGACAAGATAAAAGCTAAACACAAGTTTCTAAATCAATAAGCATAATCATTATTTTTATAAGTATCATTGCTTTTTACAAGGATATTTGTTATTTATTGTTATAATTATTTGGGATTATGTATTAATATTATTTGACTGTATAATATGGTACATGGTCATGAATAAATCACTAAACTTATTAATTGTGAAAAAGGAATTATAACAAAAAACTTAGGCACAGTTTATCTAGCCCACACACCTTCATGTCAGCATTTCTTTGAGTAAGTGTTGTCTACCTCAAATTATACGATAATTTACAAAACCGAGCCTGCATTTCTGGTCAGCTTGGTTGATAAACAACATGAGATTTCTGCAACTACTTAAGCAAAGCATTAATGTTCCTTCAACATTGCACCTAAGTATCTTAAGACGTTTACCATTAGTCAGAAACGGCCGGCCGGCCCAGTAGTTGGGAATGTGAAGTGGGCCTTTATCACAGGATTTTCCCACACATCCCAGGAAGGGAACTCGCATATGAAAGGGGCAGGGATGCTCGTCGTCTCGCTTAGGGGTGTAAATTTCGGATTTTTGGTCTCACTTAGGGTATTCTGGGAAAAACGCCAATATTGTTAGCCATAATGGTCTTGTTTAGGGTTGCACACAAAGAAATATACAAATAGGGGGGGGGGGGGGGTAAATTCTATTCTTAGTTTTTTGGTATCTTTTCGGGGTCTTGAAAAGCTTGAGCCACACCCAGATTGGTCTCTTTTAGGGGTTCTTTTCAAAATTTCCAATGAGCATCCCCGCCCAGGCCTCAAATCCACCAACAGCAGTGTATAATAATTATTTATACAGTGACTGATTTACAAGATAGATTTGACTAATATACCAGTCTGGCCAGGCAATTCAGACTAATGATAACGGCCCTGATCTACTCATCAAACATGTCTTCTTTTTCTCTAGTTTCATTTTACGGTAAATCTAACTAACATGTAGCTACACAAACAGGCAGGGAGGGGGGGAACTTGGAAATAGGGGGAAAGGGGTAGAAACTGTACAGGAGGCAGGAAAAAAAGCGCAGAAAGCGAGATTCCCAAGGTGGCTAAACCAGAACAAATTGGGAGATTTTGTGCAACCTTGGCTAGTATTTTGCAATAGAAATAGTACAGAGGTGAGAACCACTAAGGAGGGGGTGGGAGTCTGGGGTAAAAAGGTACAGCAAGCTGGAAGTTTAGATGTTCTGTTCCCTTGCGCAAACAGCCTTCTTTTACAGCTACACTACTGATATTAATTCTTGTTTTAGTCACATGCCTCCCTGGTGTTATTTAAGACTGCTCTCAAACATCCTGGTTACAATAAATAAACCAAACTGTATACTACATTCTATTCTGCGTGCATGGAACTATCTCAGTTTTTCATAGAAAGCAAAATATAATTTTTTTTTTTTTACCCTGACATTTTTTTGTGGTGTCTGCAATGAAAACAGGCCACTTTCTAAATTCATAATGAAACCAAAGGTAAAACACAATTAGGGGTACTGGCCATACAATTTGCCACCTTTGATTTTCCATGTCATAGACAAGCAGTAATGGTGCATGCGACAAAAGAAGAACTTGTAAGTTCTGCCTTTTAAACAGAAAACAACTCTTTGTCAAGCTAATTACAATGTTATTAATATATAATTTCATAACATGTTATCTAGTAAACTAACAAACACTGTTCCTCTAAAGTTAAAGAAACAATTTCAGATAACAGATCAGTATCTGCTGCTTGCCCTGGAAAGGTTTAAAGAGGGCCTCGATGGGGTTATGGGGTTAAACTCAGATAGCTGACAACTTGTCAAAATTTTAACCATCAGCTGAGAAGTGGCATTTTTTTAAACTGATAGGCAAAATCTACAAAATGTACTGAGTTGTAAGCAATGGGCTGCAATTTTAACTGATAGCTCAAAAATTGCTAAAAATGTCACTGATTACTAGGCTCTCTTTAAATATCGAACAGGAAGGTCTCTGATGTCCAAAACCTCTTCTCCCTTGTGTGCAATAGCTCTTAACTTAGTTAGGGGCTTACTTGCTTCAAAAATAATTTCCATAATACTTAACATAAAAATTATAATTTTTGTCTTCAGTTCTAAGAGCTTTATAATTATTCTAAATTATAATGTTTATTACCCTTTTCACTTCCACTGTAATTAATTGGCTCTAACTTTTAAATCTGTGGATGAAACACTGCTAAAAAACTATGAATGTCATGAGCAGACAGCAGTACTTTCATGTGGTAATATTTATTATGATGTACAAGGAAGCTCTATGAAACCCAAGTGCGTGACCATTCAAATGAAAGCTACTGAGCAGTTCCTTCAAGTGGTACTGTCTATTATGCTGTACAGACTAACTTTTAAAATTTAGGTCTGTGGATGAAACCCTGGTGTGTGACCAATCAAATAAAAGCTGTTGAGTAGTACTTTCATGTGGTAACATTTATTATGATGTACAAGGAAGCTCTATGAAACCCAAGTGCGTGACCATTCAAATGAAAGCTACTGAGCAGTTCCTTCAAGTGGTACTGTTAATTATGCTGTACAGATTAACTTCTAAAATTTAGGTCTGTGGATGGAACCCTGGTGTGTGACCAATCAAATAAAAGCTGTTGAGTAGCACTTTCATGTGGTGCTATCCACCCAAATAAAATATGGGTTAGTCTGGGAAGTGAAAGGAATAATGTTAGACTTAAATTGTTCATAAAATGTCTACAGATCTTCTAATAAAAACATATTTACTAGTTTGAGATTCTAATCTACTGGAAACGTTGTCACCAGTTGTTTAGCAGCTTTTGCGATGTCACAAGCACATTGTATGACCTGTTGAGTGAGGAACGCCATATCTACAGTGTTTCCCGGCAACACAGCACTCTTACACTCCACTTGCAATCTGGCGGCACTACTCTTCATCAGCTGAAGTGAGACGCGCATGCTGTCCACATCTGGTTCCTGTAAGATTCAACCATACATGGAATAAGTACCACAGTAGGGTCTTTGAAAAGACTGGGCCCATGGTTTTTGGAAGGGGATTTGCTAAGCAACGAAATGGAAGGGATGTCGCTAAGCAATAAAATAGAAAGGATGTCTCTAAGTAACAAAATAGAAGGGATGTCCCTAAGCAACATAATGTGGCCTAAAGCCTGGTTTTCACTAGCGGCGCAAGCACAAGCACAAACACAAGCGCAAGCATAAGTAGTTTGTGCCAAGTGAAAACGAACGTCGACATAAGCACAAGCCATTAGCATAAAAATAGGATGTTTTCAAGTTTGTACGCTATTGCGTCAAAAGCTCTCAGGTGTCGAGTGTTGTTGTCTTCTCTACTCTTGTGACGAAGAAAGCGAAAGCAACTACTAAAAACGCGGAAAACGAAGCATTTGGGGTTATAGAAGAAAGCATTCATCTCCATTTCTTTCACTACTCTGTTTGATTTTCTCAAAATTAATCATCCGCGGCCTCTACAACTTTGTTCAAGTCCTGGAATGAGTGCTTTAATTGGCTAGACACGGCTAGACGTAAACAATTTTCTTGTGCTAATGCGATGTTTCGTTTTCACACGAACGCAAGCACAAGCGCAAGCACAAGAAAAGGAAAAATTTTGAACCTTGTGCTTGTGCTTGCGCTTATGCTTGCGTCGGGGCCGTTTTCATTGTGAAATAAGAGCTGTTATGCTTGCGCCTGTGCTTGCGCTTCTGCTTGCGTCACTAGTGAAAAACAGGCTTAACAGTGGCTGACATGAAAAAATACTTTAAAAACAAAATATCTTTAAAAAACTTAATGTACCTCAGGAAATAAGCTAGCCATATCATTTACAGCAGTGAAAATATTACTTGAACAGGGAATGAAACTGAAATAAAAACACAAGTTGGTGAAAGACATTCATGATGGTCAAAATAATGTGGCATCTTTAATGAAAGTAGGCTTAAATTACCAACTGTGAGTTGTTCCATAGCAAAATAATGTGAAAAGCTGATACTGTACATTTGACTCAGTGAAGTTTGTTTAACCAGGATTTAACTTTATTTAATAACCCCACAATGACTTATTTTTAAGTTTCCCAAGCCTTTTTATGAACAATTCAAGTCACAGAACAATTAGAATAATTTCTTGACCATTTAAGGAGAAATGCTTTGTTTAAAGCCCACTTCTCAATTAAATCCAATACAGTGGAACCTCGATTTAACGAACCTTTGTACAACAAAGTCCTCGAAATAACAAACAATTTTTTTTGTCCCAGTAACAGCAAAATATATGGAAAAGAACCTTGATATAACAAAACCTCGATATAGCGAACACATTTTGTCAGTCCCTTGGCCCTCCGTTATATCGAGGTTCCACTGTAATAGAAAATATTGAGTTCAGATGTTTACCAGCTGTGCCTTCCAGCCTGTGCTGACAGCAGCAGTTCTTGAATTTTCTTGGTGATCTGTTCCGTGCACCGTACCACATCTTCCTGTGATGGCTGCAGTCTAATATCTTTTGTGGCTTCATGAACTAAATCATCTACTGCGTGGATCAGCTTCTCAGCCTCCCGCTCCAACTGTTCATCAAAAGGGCTGTCCGCTAGCAAAGAGAAAAGAAATTGACTTCAACTATAAATTTCGCAGTAAAATGACTTTGAATGGTGAACTTTAGAAATTTAAATTCAAAATATGATTTCTGTTAAGTAGCCATTTGAGGGCTTGTCCTTTTAATCAAATCCATTTTTCACTACAAAACAAAAAATTGCCAAGGTTTTATTTAATAATTTTTTGATTGTATAATCTGTTTGCTGGTTATTTCATTCCAAGTGACAAGATATTTAAGATTCTAAGCCACACTTCAAGCTTGAGAGAACTTTTTTCTGACTTAATCCTTTGCCAACACAGACATGTAACCTTGAAAAAAGTTGAACTTGGGACCAGAAAAAAAAAAAAAGGAAAAAAACCCCATAGGCTCGATAGCACTGTGACAAGAAAACAAAAATAAACAATACTCACAAGAACTCATTCTTTTGTGTTCCCTCCTCTCTTTGACATTAAGATATCTATATGTTCTTCGTCCGGTTCATCTGGTGAGTCAGTCACATTATCATAAGGATTGACTATTTTAGTTTTACTCGCATCCCCGGTGTGGTGGACTGCCCCAGAGTGGTGGGCTGAGTAGGGCGATTTAGGAGAGAGCCTGGGGCAGCACATGGTTCTTTTTTTCCGATATCTACAAGATCATCTTCATCATTTGCATCTTGGAATGCCTGAGTTAACAAAATCAAAATTATGTGACTTGTAAAGAAACTCTAAAGGAGTGTCATTTCACCCACACACACACAACAGAGTAAAAAGACTTTAAGACTTATTTTAAGAATTCCCCGTATAAGTTACTATGTATCTACCAAGTCTCTTTCCCTTTGGCTATTATTTTTACAGATAATTATAGATGTATGTTCTACTCACCATCTAATGTGATATTTGGAAGATACAAATGCTAATAAACAGCTTATTATAAATGAGCGGCCGAATGCTTAAGAGGGGACTGGCACTAGTAGTTTAAACGGCGTTTTTCTCAAAATCTACCCTGCCTCAAAATTTCAGAAATAAGGAATTGGCTTTGATTTATCATTCATGCAAAATAATGCAAAAATCTGTAAGACAGATTTTTTGCAAAATAGGAAAATGTGATATTTTGCCGATTTTTACAATAGCTCAAAATCTGTCTTACAGATTTTTTCAAACGTTTGGCTGTGGACGCGGTTCACCCCTTAAATTTAATTGTGAAAGTTTCATAATAGGTTGTGCGGTAGGTGAGGGGAGTGCGCATGACTCCACGTGGATAGGACTTTTCCTCCGAGCTCTCTGCCAATTTCATTATTTTCCCGCAATTAATCGCAGATGTTGCAGCTTTTTTTGATATTAATCTATGTATGAGTATACAAACAAGGTCTAGAACGCGAAAATTGAAAATGACGGCCGACTCTGTCAAACTGGACGACATTCTTGCAAAGATGGACGTGCTTATTACAGCAAAGACCGAAATGTTAAACAAGCTCGACAAGCTGGAGAAGGCGCAAAGCACAATTAACAAGGACGTGGAAGACTTGAAAAAAAGCTTTAAGGAAACAGACCTGCAAATCCAGGAGTCTAAGTCCAATTTACTGCTGAAAGCAGATAAGACAGAGGTTGAAGTTCTGAAGGAGAAGATTGAAGACCTAGAAAACCGCTCCAAAAGAAACAACGTGGTCATCTGGGGCATTCAAGAAGGCAGTGAGAAAGATTATACCTCGATGGAAGAATTTATTGAGGTTGAACTCTTTCAAAACCACATGAATTTTGAAAGGAGAATTGAAGTGATGAGGGCGCACAGAACCAGCATTAAACGAAATCCTTCTGAGAACGACACGCCGAAGCCAAGACCGATACACGTGTACCTTCTCAGGTACACCGACAAGGTATTTCTTCTCAAGCAAGCGGCAAGCAAGTTAAAGGATAACAAGTATAAAGAAGCAGGAATTTTCATATCGGATGATGTTTCGAAAACTGTACGCGACGAACGATCGAAGTTGAGGAAAGACTTTCTTCCAAACATCAAAGCAAAGCCTGAAGTACAGTTCGCATTTATACCTTGGAGTGTTCCCGCCAAAATCTTGTACAAGGAAGAAAGTACAGGAAACTTAAAGTCATTCTATTTACCGAAAGTGTAGAAGACATTGTCAAGACATTACTCTATTACAAGACCGTGATGACAATTATTTATTCAAAATTTCTTTAACCTTTAGTTAACTTAGCTTAACTTAAACTATCGGCGAAATTGGCTAGAGATCTCGGCGAAAGTGTACCGGATACCTGGCAGGCAGAGCTGCGGTGAGTACGCTTTCGTTTTCATGTTTGTGTGTGTGTTTGTTGTACTGTTTTTGTTTCGTGTCTGCAAAAGTCCACATATTTTGCCAATTGCGAACTTATCAATTGCTCAGACATGCTAATTTTTTGAAAACTTCAACAATGACATCTCTCAGGGGAAAAACATTTCCTAGGCAAATGACAAATGGCAAATTCTAAGATCAAACCCGATAGTCTGAAACTGCTATCTCTTAATGTGAGGGGCCTCAGCAACTTTCGAAAACGTAGGGCTATTTTTACCTGGTGTAGAAAACAAAAAGCAGATCTTATCTTTCTTCAAGAAATGCATTCAACAGAAAATGATGAGTGTAAATGGAAAAAAGAATGGGGCTCTGAAATCATTTTCTCCCACGGGAGCTCGAACGCCAGAGGTGTTGCTGTATTAATTAAGAGCGGTCTGGACATTGTAATTCAACATGAGTTTCTAAAGTCCAATGGCAGGTCGATAGTACTTAAGGTGAAAATAAAAGACAAAAATTATTTATTAGTAAATCTTTATGGTCCAAATAAAGATGCAGAGGCAGTTCGATTTTATCAAAATCTGTCGGCAACATTGCGAGAAATGGATCCTGACAGTGATGACAATATTATCATAGGCGGAGATTTCAACTGTCCTTTAAATCCAACCTTAGACAAAAAGGGTGGAATACTAATTCCACGCCAACATGTGATCAATTCAATAGAAAACATTCAAAATGAATTTAGTCTTCATGATATATGGCGTATTAAAAATCCGAACACTCGTAGCTTCACATGGAGCAAAAGCCACCCTTTCATCTTTTGCAGACTTGACTACTGGTTAATTTCAGACAAGTTAAATGACTTAGTTACGCATGTTGATATTCAAGCTTCAATAAAAACTGACCACTCGCCCATAATATTAGAACTAGAAGATATTAAAGATAGTCAACGGGGACCAGGTTTCTGGAAACTAAACACTTCCCTGCTGGCCAGGCCTGATTATGTTGAGATGATAAGTAAAGAATTACCCAATTGGCTGAAAGATGCAAGAGATCTGTCAGACAAGCGAGCAAAATGGGACTGGCTTAAATTTAAAATCAAAACTAGCTCAATTATTTATTCAAAGCAGCTGTCAAAAGACCGACAGAGAAGGGAGGAAGAACTTAACGCCAGGCATCAAGACATGCTAAGAAAATTTCAGGAAAACCCTTGCGAAACAACTAGACTAGAAACTGAAAAACTTAAAAGTGAGTTAGAAGCATTATATGACAAAAAAGTAGAGGGAATTATCATTCGCTCCAGAGCAAGGTGGCACGAACATGGTGAGAAAAATACTAAATATTTCTTAAATTTAGAAAAGCGTAATAATATTAAGAAGCATATACGTAAACTGTTTGTCAGTGGGTCCATCTCAACTGATCCTTTCGAAATACTCAACGCTGAAAAATGCTTTTAAAGAAAGCTCTATAGTAAACAAAAAGTTAATCTAAATGGTGATGAAGCTAATTTCTTCTTTCAAAATCCAAATTTAAAAAGACTCTCCGAGGAATTAAGCACAAATTGTGAGGGAGAAATAACTCTTCAGGAATGCGAAAATATATTAGGCTCTTTTCACACGGGTAAAACGCCCGGAAACGATGGAATTCCAATAGAATTTTATAAAGCATTCTGGCCTTTGTTAGGCAAATTTATGGTTGATTCATTTAATGAGGCTTTTTACAAAAAGGAAATGTCTCACTCACAGAAACAAGCTGTTATAACACTTATTGAAAAGAAAGGAAAAGAAAGAAACTATCTTGAAAACTGGAGACCAATATCATTGACTAATGTAGACGCGAAAACTGCATCTAAAGTAATTGCAGCTAGAGTTATTAAAGTCCTACCGGAAATAATTCACTGTAATCAGACCGGTTATGTAAAGGGTAGGTTCATTGGCGAAGCAGCAAGATCAATTATAGATATTATGGACTATACAAAGAAGCAAAATATACCAGGTATATTACTTTTTATTGACTTCGAAAAGGCATTTGATAGCATCGATTGGGAATTCATGTTAAAGTGCTTAGACGTGTTTGGTTTTGGACCTAGTTTTAAAGGATGGGTAGAAACATTTTATAAAAATATATCTAGCTGTGTGATAAATAATGGGATGTGCACATCTTACTTCGATGTACAGAGAGGAGTCAGGCAGGGCGACCCATTATCACCATATCTCTTTATTATTGCAGCTGAAATTTTAGCTACTGCGATTCGAAGTAAAACAGAAATTCAAGGACTTAAAATAGGGCGAGAGGAATTTAAATTCGTACAATATGCTGACGACCTCACTGTGTTTGTGCCAAATCTCGATTGTGTACAACGTACCTTTCATTTGCTAGATCAATTTGAAACTTGTTCGGGTTTAAAGGTCAATTATACCAAAACTGAAGCTATGTGGATTGGCTCCTGTCGAAATAATACAGCGGCACCTCTGGGACTTAAATGGGTAAATACAGTGAAGGCACTAGGAATAGTTTTTACATATAACGAAACTGAACAATTGCAGAAAAACTTTTATGAAAAACTTAAAGATATTAAGTTGCACACGCGGTTATGGCGTTGCAGAGGTCTCTCACTGCTTGGAAAAGTTACAATAATTAAATCCTTTTTGCTTTCGAAGATGATATTTATCATATATGTATTCTCAGTTCTCCCAACTCCACAATATTTCATCAAGCAGATTAACACTATTATATATAACTTCCTATGGAATGGGCCTGACAAAATAGCACGAGCAGCAACAATTAATGACATTAAATTTGGAGGGCTAAGGCTGATAGATGTAGAAACTTCAATTAAATCTTTAAGATTAGCCTGGCTTGGTAGAATATTTTCTGAGGGCTCTGCACCATGGAAAGCTTATATTAATCAAATGCTTGACAGTTACGGTGGCACTTTTCTATTGAGATGTAATTATGATGTTAACGATTACAACTTTCAATGCCCTTTCTATAGCGAATTTCTCCAATGGTGGGCTGACTTTAGAAATGATTCCTCTACCAGGCCTCTTATATCTGAACGTATAATCTGGAACAATAAGCTAATTAAAATAGATGGTAAGAGTATATACTTTGACAATTACGTTAAAGCTGGAATCATTCTAACCAATCAGATGCAATTTAATAAGGATAACGTGGAATCATATAAAAGGGCAAAAAATGAAGGGTTGAGACACACAAATTTTTTAACGTGGTCAGGGATTCGATGTGCAATTCCCACCCACTTAAAAGCCTTAGATGGAAATGAAAGTGAAATAGATTCACTAACATTTCATTTTAATGAAAAGCTACTTGACCCAGTAACTTGTAAAAGTAAGCAATTCTATGAACTGCTACTCTCAAAAAGGGCAACGGTATCGAGGGGTTTTAATAAACTTAAAGAAGATTTTGGATTAGATGATACAACTGTGTCAAAGGCTTTTCTTAATTTAAAGTCTATTTTATCGGAAACCTTTGTTAGAAGTTTTCAATTTAAACTGTTAAATGATATTACATTCACTAATACGCGGTTAGCAAAAATCGGTTATGTTCCAAATGATACTTGTACATTTTGTAAAAATGAGTCAGAAACAGTATATCATTTATTCTATCACTGCTCTTTGACACATCTCTTTTGGGAACACTTTAAAAATTTCTGGTTTGTATTAACAGGCCAACAGGAGGAACTTACGCTAAAAGACGTGTTCATTGGGAAAATAGAAAAAAGTGATTTGTTGAATTATTTTTTAATTCTAGCAAAATTGCATATCTGGCTGAGTCGGAAACATTCAAAAACCCCAAATATTGATGTATTTAAAGAACTAGTTGATCTAAAATATAGAACTGAGAAGTATAAAGCAGTAAAAAATAATATGCAGAGCAAATTTCAGACTAGATGGCATTTATATATAAGTAATAATAGCTAAATCATAAGTTCTTACGAGTAAGATAATGGTAAATAGATAAGATAGTACATAGGTATATTGTAACGGTGTCATTGGTATATATGCACCGCAAATTTGTATATAAGTCTGTAAAATTGTAAAATTTCTGTTTGCAAAACAATGGCAATAAATATGTGGGGAAAAAAAAAAAAAAAAAAAAAAAAAAGGTTGTGCGGTAGGTTTTCGAGAAAATCTGGATCAAAATCTGGCTTCTACGACCTCCGAAGCGATTCAAATTGCGCGTGGGAGCGCGCGCTAATATTACGCCATGCGTCGAGAGCGATAATGAAAGACAGAATTAGAACTTCTCTGTTGGTTGTTTATCCACCTTTTTTGTCGTATTGTTTTCCGTCCCAGGTTTCAAGATCTATCTGAAAGTATTTTGAAGTTTTCTTTTGTATACAAATTTGGTAAAGCGCGGTAAGACAGATGGAAGTCTTTTTCGTTTCTTTTTAGAGTTGCTACATGTAGTGCCATTTTAGCCTGCGCGAGCAATAATGACGTCAAGCAGAAAATTGAAGCGTGCGCCTTTGAGCCATAAAAAACTGTATTCAGCCACCTTAAAATGTCCTACAAGAAGAGTTTTCATACCCATTCACTACTCAGTGCGGAGAAAGTCTCCTTTCTCTGCAACTCTTTAGAGTACACTACGTAGTATGTGTTACATATTATATAGTACTTATTACCATAATCCTTAAACAAAGATAACTACAAATGAAACTAGTTCAAAATCATTTTGACCTGAAATTCATTTTAAACTGCAACATAATATAATGTACCTGATTCGCAGGGTCTCCCTGAAGTACCTCTTTTTATCATGGTCAATCTCTAAAAATTCCCCACCATCAGCTTAAAACAAATTAAACCATAATCAACAATCAATGTTGTCTGATGTCATGTGTACAGCAGATTACAATCAAACAAGGTTGCAGTCTAAAGGCCGGCTAAGACTAAAGTGAACATTATCATAGCTTCCACAAGTTAAACAAAAAAATTACCACTTCTCCCAAACTGACAAGAGAAAAGAGTGTCAAGCCATTACTTTTTAATAATACGGCTCAGTTCAGTGTCAGGACGCCCCATAAAAGTGTGAAATTTGAAAATCTTAAAATTGTACTTGTTGCCCTCAGAAAAGTTATCAAACTTGTGGTTCTGTGTCCTCTCTGATCATAAGACAAATCTCTGATCAGAAGATCAATAAGTGTAGTGTGACAGTTCCTGGTAGTTGCCATTCAAAGGGTTGCCATAGATATACTTCTGGACATGTACCATGTTTAAAGCTTGCACAGCTTCATCAATATCTCCCTCAAACTCTTTTTTAAGTGATAAAATTATTCTCCAATAAATTCTTATTTTACAGCCTTTTCTTATAATTACCTCCACCTTTAAAAACATAACTCCTGTTTCCTCTTTGCCAGTCATTCTGGTCAAACCCGATTAGTGTGGTGTCTGCTCGTACATTTGCACCTGCAATTGACAAAAGCTATGGTTAATAATTTGATTTAAATAATTTGACGAGGCTGATATAAAAAACTGCAATGAGCCATCTAGCTAGTAGGATCAAATAGGTCTTTACTAATGGTTAGTAATTTCATGTGAGAAAAACCAGCACAAGTCCTTCTAGCATGGACCTACTTTCCCCTAGAACAGACTATTCACATTCCCATAATTTCCATGAAGCTGAAAAGATTGATCGTCAAGTTTGACAGGCCACCATCTTGGTTCCTGAGTGCAAGCGAAAACTGGGGAGTCCTGCTCCTACCCACAGGCAGTTTGAATTCTCCCCACCAGTTTTTGCTCGCATTTAGGAATAAAGATGTTGGCCCGTCAAACTCAAAACAGTGGACTGTGAATTGTCTAGCTCTAACAATCAATCTCTTCGACTTCACAAAAAAACAGTGGACTGTAGAACAGAGACATGTCAAAGTAGTTACTTACCACATTTGTATATTTTGTAGGTATCACTTGGACACACTCTTGACATAAATGGTACTGCCAAAAGAATAGATTATTAAAATTAATAATAAGAAAAAGATTAAACATACTAACTAGACCTGGAACATTGCATTGCTTGAGAAAGCTATTAAACCATTGGCGCCTGGATTTATGAAAAAAGCATATTTTTGGACAGTTTGACATTTTCCAGTCAGTTATGAACTAAATCTGCTCCAAACTACTCAAAACAGTATTTGCAACATGAAAACATGCTGTTTTTCAGCTAGCATATTATTTTACAACATTTTTGTTAGGGAATATTCACAAATCAAAATTTTATGGTAGTTTTGGAGGAGAAAGTGCCCTACCACTTTGTCATTTGTTATTTCAATTTTTTCCTTTTCCTTTTTCTTGTTTTAATGCAAAACAAGCTTTGAAAATGAAATGAGTTGCCTGTAACTATCCCTTTTTTTTTACTGCAGTTGTTGGCCTTCCACTGGGCTTGCTTTCAGTTCCAGAATTCCAGAGAAAGCAACCTCCCAACAGGAAATTCTTGCCATGGAGTAGCTAAGGTTGGTTGATGCAAATTTTTCCTCAAGTCTTTTATCCAGATTTTTTTATTAAGCATTTTCAAGTGTTTCAAGCTCAAAAAACCAATCACTTTGATCTGGGTATCATTGGAAAGATCTTTTTCTCTTGCAGAGATTGAGTATAAGTGATACTTTTTTGGACAAAGATGATGATGTCACAAGTGGTACAAAGGGTAAGTTTTGTCGCGGCCGGTTTTGGCTGGCACAATGGGTTAACAGACAGAAAAACGCTACCAGTATTCAGAAAAATTTCTGGGTTCACCAAGGAAGAGATTTTTCACCTAAGACCTTCCACAAACCAGGTCACCACAAAGTGCAAGGCAGCAAGGCATGTGATACATTCCAGTTAGCCTACATTATAGCACTTCAGTTGGCTTAAATGGTACTCTGGTTGGCCTACAGTTAGCTTGCAGCTTGTGGTTAGCCTTTTTATTTGCCTTGTGCATTTGTAAGACTCCACACACCACTTGGGCACTCTCTTGAACTAAGCTAGCTACACCTACTGGAAACTTGTGAGAGCTAGGCTATTAACTGAGCTTAAATGTGACAAATGAATACCACTAACAGGGGTTTCAATAAGTTTTGGCACAAGGGGGTAGAATATAAAAACAGGCGGGTATCAATGGAAGGCCCAACGGGCCTTCCCCCTCTAGGGGGGTCCGGGGGCATGCCCCCCCGGAAAGTTTTGAAATTCTATACTCTCGTAGGTGCATTTTCCTGCATTTTGGGTACTTTTAAGATTACTTTGTTGTATGTATGAAGTCAACCAGTGTAAACAGATCTGAAGAAAATTGTGTTACTCAGAAACAGATCTGAAGAAAATTATGTTACTCAGACAATAATGTCTATCAAGGAAGAGCACTCTTTTAATGCCCAAGTTGCCAACACATCTGAAACATGTGATTTTAATTTTTCGTATTCAAAATGATACGCGAACGTTACGCAATAAATCAGTGCAAACTTTTCAAGTTTCTAGGCAAAACCCTAACCTTTTAATGTATTCAACTTACCCTGGAAGAATTGACCTCGTTTGACCTTTTTTTTTAGGTTCCGGGGCGTAAAATGCCAACAGCGTCTGTCTTTTATTTTTAGCGGCCATATTAATATTCACGCTTAGTCCCAGTCTCCCTCGATTTCAGAGTGCCTGGTAGATTTTTTTTGCGCTTTGAAACGATGATTTTACGTGTCATTACAAGACTTCGCTTCACCTTTTATGGTCCAAAGGACAGGGTAAACACCAGAATATCTTTTCTTTTTATCTTTTCTTTTCTTTCCCTAGAACCTGACAGGAATTTTATGAAATTTCTTGGTAGAAATTCGTAGCTGCGGTGAAATGATCTGGTCTGATAAGATATTCGCATTACGCTTCAAGCGGGTAGTCCGCCCATCACAACCGGGTAGATCTACCCGCTACCCGGCTATTATTGAAACCCCTGCACTAACATTGTAATGTGTGGTTCCAGAAAATATCCATACCCCCACCACGGAGGGAATTGGAAATTCCAGAGGGGTGGGGGGGTCAAGGGCCCAGGAAATTCCGAAGAGGAGGGGGGTTGCCAGTGAAATTACGTTTCCAGACAGTCAAGTTTGATGCAGTGCAAACTAGTTTCAAAAATCGTTTCTTACCTACTCTACAAATGTTTTACATAGCAAAAATAGCACCCTGGGTTCTTGATTCACAATCGCTTTACATTTAAAACGGGTTTTCTTTCTCCTGAATGCACACTGAAAGCAAATAATTTCACTGAAATCCTCCATGTTCGTTCGTGGATGTTACCATTACTTGTTACCAGTCCCCCGAAACTTGTCACGTGGTTTGACCGAAATGCACTGGTGTCAAGTATTGCTTGTTTCACGTTCGATGGAAGGAAAATCGTCCTTGTTTGTGAAAAGTTTTACGTTTATTAGCGATGAAAATAGTGTAATGATGTCAGAAACTCGAGGTTAACTTGTTCTTGTTATTTCTGGCTATTTGTTTGTAATTTTCCTGTTAAATTTTGTTTTCTCGGCGAGCATTAGCGATTTTCCGATCAAGTCTACGGTGAATGTTTATATCAACACTTTTCAAATCCGTGTTCTGATACATTTAGCGGTTTTCTAAAGCGATTGGAATGAAAAGGGATGGAAGGTTATACAACAAGGTAATTTGGCAAGTGACTACCAGATATTTTGTCTGTTTGCTTTTGAGGAAATTTCTGTATTTTGTCTTCAACAGTACACGTATGTATCATTTTAACATATCTTCCGATCGATCAGTTACACACTATAACTGTTTACAAGAGAGGTGGCCTAACATTTAGAGCATTGTACAATTTATATTTTTTCCAGAGGGGCTGGGGGGTACGCAATATACTTTTGGAAATTCCGGAGGAGTGGGGGGGTTATTTTTTTTAACAAAAACGGAAATTCCAGAGAGGTGGGGGGTCTTACGTGAAATTCCCTCCGTGGTGGGGGTATGGATATTTTCTGGAACCACACAATAAACAGTAACAATGTGAGTGTTATGCTCGGTATAAAATATGCATAGAAATACCTAAATGCTGTATGAGAAAGATGCTTTATCGGCGACGAAACAAGGTACTAGTACATGGTTCTGTTGCATCTAAAAAATAAACGAACCTTTAGTTATAATAATCATAAAAAATAATCTTTTATATTAACATGTTCATATATTTTTAATAAATTATATAATTATTATACTCTTTACCCCGACTGGTGAACTCCCATTTCATTTCAGAATTTTGAATTGTGTACATACCAGCATGTGATATACATACTAATGTGTATCCCATACACACCAGACAAGACCAATGAAATGTACTTAAAGCATTTATTTTTTTATATTGATACATTAAACTTAGGGCACTTTCCATTTGTCAGAACTGGCTGGCCAGATGGGTATATTTGAGAACACAATTGGACATTGTAAGTCAGATTTGTCCTGTGAAATCATTCGATGCATACACTATGTATTTTACATCGTTATGGTGGATTTGTGAGAAAATCTTGTTAAACAAGTCTTTTGGAGTACAAATATCATGAGATATTTTTTCTCAACTCCCACCTTCTTTGTACTCACCAGAGAACTGTGAGACTTAGAGAATGCTAGGCAACGTAACAAAGTGCGGAGGATCTTGCGATCAACCCGTATACTACATCGCATCCCAATAACATGTATACATTTATTCTTATTGCTATAAAATAAACGATAATACCGAAATAAGAACTTAAAAGAAACTTACAGCATTGAGTTCACCTAGTAGTTCAGGAATCCCAGCAAGCCTCTGACTTCCTCTTTGAAAGTCACGGTGTTGAAGTACAAGTGACAATATTTCTGGGTTTCCTGTGCTAATGGCTTCATGTGATACTAAAAGAAAAAATATTAAACGGTCAAATAAACTTGTTTCTTTAACATTTAACAGAAGTCAATTGCAATCGACTGCTGGCAAAAAGATGGTGAATGGTACTTTACCCATAATTCTTAGCATATGAAAAAATAGGTCCGCAATGCCTACGTGTGCCTAGGGCTGAAAGCCACTTGTGATTGTAAAAATTGGAAGTCTCCCTCGTACCTCTAATTTGCTTTAAAATATGCGCGGATATTTGTTCGTGTACAGGATTGCTTGGTTAAGAAGCATAACAAATGATTGGTTAATGATTGCCCTTGGTTGTTACCTAAACAATCCTACAAAATTGCTCAGTCAGCTTAAAGTATCTGGAGTGTGGAACTGAGTGTAATGATTATATGTAATTTGTAATAACAAATATTTCAATAAAGTAGACTGTTTCCCAACGTTGTGCCATATCTTTATTAGGCAATAAGAATGATAAACCTAGTATAATGGTAACAAATGATTATTTATGAAATAAATGATCATATAACAGCAATGGTATATGTAAATGTAGTCGAGAACAGAACAGAATGACAGGAACAGCATGAAATAAGTACATGCTGCTGAAATAATGTACGTCTTTGATGGCAAAAACTGAGAATTAGGCAATAAAAATAATAAAATACGAGTATGATACTGAGAAATTATGATCATAACAGGAATGTTTCTTAAAGAACACAACAAAAATAACAGTAACCAAACAAAGTAAATTAATGCTGCCGAAACAACCGTGACAGTGAATCAAGACACATAAAAACTATGGTACATGTAACAATAACAGGCAGTCGAAGACTGCGTGAGGATGCTGGTAGTGGTATAAAGATATTTTAAAGCAGTGACAGAAACGATCAGAAGACCGTGGTACAAAAAACTCAAAACTTTTAGCGCACCCACCCTCAGTTAACAAAATTTCTTCACCTACAAATATCTCAAAATGAAATGCTGTATTTTATCGAATTTGAATCAGTTCTCCCGAAACTTCGCGATTTTATTAAATTCAACATGGCGAATGCAATCTATTTATGTACCCTATTAAAAATGACATTAATTTCTGACTTTTGTGGCCTTGATGGAGAAAGTCAGTAACTCATCAGGTAATTCGAGATGAAATTATTTACGAAACACAGCAGTGTGTTTGAGCAGCGTGAAGCAGCGTAAAATTGGCTTAAAATCGTCCCTTGAACTCGACTCACGATACTTTCAATTGCTTCCATTTAACCTTCAATAAAAAAAACTCAATTTCCTTTTTGAAGTACTGTAATAATTCTCAATTCAAAACAAAAAGCGGCTTACCTGAAAGTAAATAACACAAGACGTACGGCTCGCCGTAAAGATGCTTATCGGCTATAACTTTTGTCTTAAATCTTATTAATAAGTTTATATATGTTGCCTAAAATTTCGAACTTTTAAGTTTAAGAGATATAGAAAAATCAAAGAAACTTGAAAGAAATTCTGTTTCAGATTTATTTTCATTCATATCAAGATAAGGAATGTATTTAAAACCGACAAAATAGCGAAAACTTGAAAGACGTGAGATTCTGCTACACAAGCAAATGTTTTGAATTTTGGCTGCTCGCGGCGGCTTTTAATAACCGATTCTTCCAAAAATTCCATCAAAATTCGAAGCAACACTGTACATTACCATTTTGCTTTGTAAAGTGTTCAGAATCCGCACAAAGTCCACGATTACGGCAGTGTCACACTTGATATTGGTTAAGAAGCTCTGAATAGCATCGTTGAAAGCAGTGTACGTAACCATCTTATCCCCAATCTTCATGAGTAGTTGAGAGGAATTTCGCGGTGATCTTCCACGAACCTTCGTCTTTCTTTTTCCCGAACTGAAATTATCTTCAACGAAAATACAGCACCTTTCGAAGAATACAGCAATACACCTCTACAAGTTTTACCAGATCGAACGAGAACGGGTCGACGTATCGCTGACGCAATGACGAAATGCTCTGTTCTGATTGGATCGATTGACAATTCTATTGTTAACAAGAATATCTTCCATCACAAAGTGGTTCGATCACATATTGCCTAGGGGCTAGGCGGCCTAGGCCCTAGGCACAAAAACTAACTAACTCATAAAAATGCAGAGCTTCAAAACTAACATGTGCAATGTTGTTAGTTCAGGGAGAAATTTCATTACAAAAAATATAGCTTTCTATGTTCCTATTGGCTGTGATAGATTCACAAGGTATTGTGGTAAAATGTACAGCAGCCATTTTTTTTTACAGTGGATTAAAATCAGCCATTATTTTGGAAAGTCTAAAAGGTGACAAAGCCTTCTTTCATTTTGGGCGCGAAAGTTTGCGTAATGGCCTGCCAAACTTCAAATGCTTGATGACGAATCATGCAACATTTGATACCCACTCAGGTCATGTTTTTCATGACATGTTAATGTTTAGATGCAACCAACAGTAATTCATTCCGTCTCTTTCCACCAATGGCCAAAGACACTTGCTGACAGTTTAAGTACACTACAATCTTGGACAAAACTGTTGAAACACTCAGCAAATTTCCACTTATTTAGCCAACAGAGTTCAGTTTTGCACCCCCTTCCCCCCATTTCAATGTTGGTAATGCTTTAGTGTTTTTAAAACAAAGCCTGTCGAGCCGCAAACCACAAGAAACAACATTGAGTAGGGGGGAGGGGGATAAGATATTTTAACCCGCTTGCAAGTCAAGTCATTTGCGAAAAATGCGTGAAATGCGTATGTGTCAACTAGTTTTGTCCAAGATTGTAGATGGTAATTTTTTAAATGAGCCTGGACCATTATTTAAAGTTTCCATTAACACTGAAATGTCTTTTTTTTAACTTTTGAACTTACAAGAAATGCCCGTGATAACAGATGTGGCTGCTCAAATTATAGAAGTCTAATTCACAGCAAGTATTGGAAGCTATTTCCAGGAAAATCATTTTGGAAACCTCAGTGGCCCTAGCCTCCTTCCTGGATAATTTTATGTTCTAGCTTCACTTGTCAATAAATTGTTTATCATTGTTTTACACAATCTAGTTATTTACAAAATTAAAATGATCAGTGAACAGGCCTGCAGTAAAAAAGGGATAGTTACAGGCAACTCATTTCATTTTCAAAGCTTGTTTTGCATTAAAACAAGTTAATAAAAAAGCTTGTTATTCTTGTTTGAGTTTCTAGCTCAAAAATATGATTAATAGAACGAGTTAATTCAGCTTTGTTATTATTTTAAATGAAAACGTACTCAACGTTGATAATTTTTACTTGGATTTTGAATAAACTCTGCATAAGGGAGTAAGCCGTTACAAGAAATATCAAAATGCTCGTGCACTGTTCATATTTTTAATAATTTTACGCACCATTCCATCCATCTCGGTTTATGGCGTTTGCGTCACAGCCTCCGCGAAGAAGACACTTCACACAATTCAAATAACCCAGAGAAACCGCCAGTTGAAGTGGCGTCCGCCCGCGAGGATCCAAAAGCTCTTTATCATGCTGCATATAAACCACAATCAGACAGAAAAACTCTTGATTACGTTGCATAAAACATGTATGCCTGCCCAAACACTGAAACAGCTTGGCTTGCGGTTAAAACCAAATCATTTCTTCGACAAAATAGGACGGAATACCCACCTTATTCAGTGCAAGTTCTTCTTCAAGGGATGCAGAGTCTTTATGCCAAACGTGCCAGTGTAGTGGGAATTCTGAGAGGATGTTATCTCTTGAAATTGTGGGAGGAGATGCGGCCAAAATGTCCTTTCCTCCACTGGCCGCCATTTTCGGGCTGTTGTCATTTTTTGCACATCCGCTGACCGCAATATTTCTCTTTTTCATCGTCGCGCAGAATCTCCTTTGCTTTCTTTTTTTGGCGGGGAGCGGAGGAGGGGTGAAAGATACATGTTTCTCAAAGCTAGTTTCACATTCAGTCAGATCAGTATACGCGTACGCATAAAGCTTGCCCCGCCTGTTTAATTAAATGCTATTATGCCATTCTGGAGCATCCCATAAGTCCACAGTATAAAATGTGTCTTTTGTTAAAAAATACTTTCATTTCTTTTTTGATATAGTCAGGCTAGACTATACAAAGCTAGTTTCCCTCTCCCCTGCTTCAGAGCTAGTTTGGAGGCTAGTTGTAGCTGCACCCATGATGGGATCCGGAAAGCACCCTTAAGACGAAGTTGTAGTAACACATTACAACATAGAAGGCTGTGTTCTACTTTTCAGGGTGGTAAAGGGAGGAGGGGGTCCTAATCACGAGTCACTTTTTAATGATGATCAGTTTAGACGACTCTTTAGTGATTCCCCGGAATTTTGCCCCCGATTAATTTTCTCCATTACAGAGAATGACTGTAAAGATTAATGGAAATAGGATATAACAAAAGATGAATAAAACCAGATTGATTGCAAGGCTGGTGCATGCAACGGCCGGAGGGCAAAAATTATTGGCCAATATTTCAACTAGCAGAGCTAGTCTTCTTCAGGGCCAGAACGATAACCTAAGGAAAATAGCGGCCCTAAAATTTGAATTTGGATAATACAGTGTAGGTAAATGTTTACTAATAAATAAAAGCTATAGAAAGATATAATAAATCAGATCACAGCCGACAAAACGATGAGTGGTTCCGGATCTCTTGAAGACCTGGGTCAGTAACTTAGCTAAAACGGAAAATATAGACGGCAAACTGATCCTGACGGCTAAAGCGGTCAAAAATAAACAAAGTGGATAAAAAAACTAAAATATATTGAAAAACTTTGCTCTATATTTCGGTTTGCAATACAAACCTCAGGCGCGTAGGAGGGGGGTTCGAGGTGTTCGAACGAACCCCCTTTGGAGGTCAATAATGGAGGACTGAAAACACAAACTGTTGATTTTCAGCTTTTAGCAAATAGTGGAGGAATGGAAAACAAACTTTGAGTGTTGCAGCTTTTAAATTACTCTGCAATAAAACGCTAAAAGTATCGAGAAAGTATTAAATTTTTAGGAGAATGGATCCTAGTGACCTAGTATTATATGTAGTCAAAAAAATCCCATTGTTGAAAAGATATTTCCTTAGCAGGCGTTCGGGATTTGATAAAATTAATGGAGTATTAATAGACGAAATGCGGGGATTACAATTTCGGGGGACCCAGGTGATACGTGTATTTAGTACATATCGACGCTTTGACGCCGCTTTTAGTACATTGACGGTGGAGTCGGGGGGTGGGGGCTTAACCTTTTACCCTGAGATGCCTTTGCACCACACGTCAAGTTTTTTTAAAACGTTTAGTGTACTAAGCCGGTATGTATGTGTATGTATGTATGTATGTATGTATGTATGTATGTATGTATGTATGTATGTATGTATGTATGTATGTATGTATGTATGTATGTATGTATGTATGTATGTATGTATGTATGTATGTATGTATGTATGTATGTATGTATGTATGTATGTATGTATGTATGTATGTATGTATGTATGTATGTATGTATGTATGTATGTATGTATGTATGTATGTATGAATGTGTCAAGTTAACAAAACGCCTGAAATATTGTTGTTAAGAATAAAATTACCTGCTATTTTACAGTTCATCGAGTTTAAAATATTGACGTGCACAATGCTGAAAATAGCATTTCCGGGCCTCTAGATTTCAATATATTCTGGGGGGACATGCCCCCAGACCCCCCTAGAAGCTCGCGCCTTCGGCGCTCGTATTAAATAACCCCCCTTAATAAATGTTCCTGTCAATACGAACACCCTTCCAAAAACTTCAGCTACGCGCCTGAACCTTCTTCTGGGCGAAAAAAAATGCCAGCCCAGCCCCTGAGGAAGGTTTGTTTTGCAAACCGAAATATAGAGCAAAACTGTACAATATATTTTAGTTTTTTAATCCACTTTGTTTGTTTGTTTTTTTTTTTTGCCGCTTTAACCGTCGGGATCAGTTTGCCGTCCATATTTTACGTTATATAAAGATATACGGTGATAAGATATATAAAAGATTAAGATGGAACAAAAGAGCTAATGCTATAATAACATACGAGTGATTATTCATCTTATTTAAACCATCTGCGTAGGAGGTCAACTCCTGAATTCATGCCAATTTCAATTCTTGACAAAAATACAGTAGAATTCCAATTTCTCGAACCCTCCGTTTCTTCGAAACTCCCGATTTCTCGACCAATTTTCGTTTCCCTTGGATAGTACTTCTCTGTTATTTTACCCTCGATTTCTCAAAGGTATTTTCGTTTCCCCTGGATGGAGGTTTAAGAAATATGCCCTTATCAGTTATGGCCTTGGGGAGGAGAAATGACAGAATCTTTGCGTGAGGCCTCAAATTGCCCATGAGACACGTCACAAAAAAATATTGATTTACTATCAAAAATGTGCCCTTATGGCCTAGGAGAAGAGAAGTGACAGATTATTTTCGCAAGGCTTCTAATATTACCGTTTACGGGAAATCACAGATTATGAAAAATTCGCCCAGGCCAGAGACGCCTTCCACAAACTTCAGTGTCTGATCCAAACTGAATCTTTGACTTTGAACTCGCGCGTTCTTCTTTGGACTTCCGTGAATGCAGGTTGGTTTTATATTCCTTTCTTTTAACATTAGGGTTTAAGCTGGATATGTGCGTTTGATAATCTAAGCTTATCAATGGCACAGTAATTGTTCGCCGCATAAATTGGCCTAACTGCAAAGCCAGTCGTACAGTGTCTTTCAAGTAAGGTTTGTTCTTCTATTCTCTTTTAGCGATATCACGTTCGCTTGGAATTTTCTTAACTGGACTCTTTTGCTCTAAGAAGTTTTTTTTATATTCTTTGTAAGAGTCATGATAAATTATCAGTAGCTCATCACGTGTGATCAAGCGAGGGTCTAGCGACTTCCATATTCGACAAGGAAGAGACGGGACTGCGTTGGCAAAGATGTAGACGAGTTAGTTTCGCAAGAACTGAACAACGTTTATTTCGAAAATGAACAATTCGGTATAAAAATCATTCTTGTTCCTTGCGGCAACATTTCATCATTGCAAAATCTCTGTCTGATATAATTATTAATGCGAGTTTGGCGTGATAGGCAAAAAAAAAAAATAAAATCAATACCGATGTCGCAACAAGAAAATACGTATAGATATGCCCGATGGATCATTTTGATATTCTTAATTTTTTTCTCCACGCACACTAGTTTCTCTTTTTTTAATTTTGAACTTGCTAGTGTCTGCTGTTCTTTGGCTTTTGTGAATGCAGGTTTGTTTTCTTTTTATAACATGTTTAGGGTGAGCCTGGATATGTCTGGTAGATTTGCGATAATTTTATAATCAAGCCAGTGATTCGGTTAGGATTATTATATCGACATAGTGATTGTTTGCCGCATAAATTGGCATTACCACTACGTCTTTAAGTGATGTTAGTTCTTCTTTATCAAGCCAGAATTCTCTTCTAAAGAAATTACATTCGCTATGCATGTTTGCGCCATCGTAATATCGACACAACTCCTCTAAGAATGTATCATTTAAAAAAGTCTTTACATTATGGCTGAACGCTTTAGAATTGCTTACAGAAACTGATTTTCAAATTAGATTCTTAACTCTAGATTATTTATAACAGTCATGCAAATCTGACGACTTCCATCTTCGAAATCATAAGCCGAGACCACGCTGGAAAAGAGCATAGACGAAACTGGACATCAGTGTTAGTAGACTTAGTATATTCAGTTCCTACTTATCGTTGATCGTTATATTTGTTACTCATCCAAATCAATACAGTGTAATTAACATCTTTGCCCAGAATAAAACTATCGCATAAGGATCGTTCATTTTTCCAGCTAGTGGCATGATTTCATCATTGCAAAAACTCGCCCTGATTTCGATATGGACGGAAAATTGCTGCTCCGTGTTTCAGATATAAGCCGACTGTTATGGGCGAAAACATTGCAAAACAGCCAAAACAACATACTTTTTTGATTGCGATCAATTTTGCCTTCCAAGTCACCAACTATTGGTAAAGTGCTAGAAAATGTGACTAAAAGCGCTTGTAAAAGTTATACATGTGGTGAAATGGTTTATTAAGTCGTAAAAATATGTTCGCAATGTGAGTGACATCTCAAGATGTTTTCGCTGAACAAAACAATTCTGTTCACAGCACAAGAGAAGGCAAAATGCCACAAAACGATCCTTGAGAATTAGCCCAAGAGATAAGCAAATTAGTGAAGAAGAGGACGTGTAAAAGTTCGTAACGACGGGACAGTGAAATCTGTTGTCTTCAAATTGGCTAAAAATAGAATACTGAGCTTGTCAAGCGTAGTCTACAACAGTTGCGAAATACTGCTCATTTCTACTAACTATGTTTCTATTTCGATTCAACTCCCTAACTTGAAATCGGAAAAAGGGAAGAATTATTTGATGAAGTCAATGCGAACACTCAATCATTATCTGAATTATTTTTTCTCGATCTAACTATTACCTGCGCCTAGAAAAGAGTGCAGGCCGGTTGGGACGTAGTTTGTTCATTTATATCATCATTGGGCAAAATGATGTTGAGGGCTAAATCTGCTCTCTGATGTATTTTAAATGCGAATCGAAAGCATGTTCAAGCTTCAGTGGTTGCTATTTCGGCGAAAAATACTTCAAAACTGTATACTTCGATAATTGGTTGGACCTGGACAACTGATAAAGTATTTTTAATGTAGGTAATTTCAGTACGAGTACTTGGACGTGAAAATATGATTGCAATTTTATCGATCATATGACATCTTGTTCATAACCCAAAGGATTTGTCTAAATCGGTTTATAGAACAAAAGGAGTTTGTGAGAGTTATCAACAGATCGGTAGATTTTGAAATCAAAACAAAGAATAAACGTATCCAATGTACACACATCTGGTGTGGCATGACTTGTCTTTTACATTTTCAACAACCACTGAACTAAGTAAAACAGAAAAAAACAGTGTTGAAAGGATACTGATCCACATCATTAATATATTCCCAAAGCATTGAAATTCGGTATACTTCATGATTAGTTATAGCTGACAGGTAGCTGGTTAGATCCTGTTCGGTATCGACCATTTCTGTCAAAATAGTTTCAATGGAACACAGCAAAGAAATACTGATAAATCAATACCGGTTGAGGTATAAATGGCACTTCTCAACAAAACCACAGAAATCTTACAAGCCTTTGAAGGATTATGTGAAGGATCATACCAACTTGTCGTATAGGATGTCCTACCCATCAATCACTTTTCCAGTTGTGATCAGTTCAGATCATGAACAATACTGTCTGCCTACGAGGCTAACTCGATACGTGCCAATTTATATTCTTGTCAAAAATGTCCTCCTTATATGGTTTAGGGGAGGAGAAATGACAGAATCGGGGCGTGTGGCATCTGTTTGCCAAGGAAGAAGGAGATTTCTTTCCTCAAATGCAGTATCCACCCAGATACGCCGTCCACACAAACTTTAGTCTGTAAATCCAAAACTCTTTGTCGGAACTTTGATTTTGATTTCGCCCGCTTTTAGTTGGATTTCCGTGAAAGCAGGTTGGTTTTCTTTTTCTTTTATCAAAACATTAGGGTTTAGCCTGGATAGGTGTGGTTAGAATCCAAGCTAATTTAGCTAGTGTCTTATTTTAGCTTCAATAGCACAGTTATTGTCGCCGCATTGATTGGTATAACCGCAACGCCACTCGTACATTAAGGTTTGCTCTTTTACATCTAGCCAGTATTCTCTTCTATCGACATCACATTCGCTTGGCATGATTGCGCCGTCGGTATAGATGCAAATCTTTTATGATTCAATCGAAGGAAAAAAACTATACAATATGGCTGAACGCTTTGGAATGCTTCCAAAAACTGATTTTTCAACTCCGTTTTTTGCTTTTAGATTCTCTATAAGAGACATGCAAAATTATCAGTAAGCGATAGCTCTTGCTTCGTGATCTAGCGAATTCTGTGTTCCACAATCATTAGCCGCGCAGCGATTGTATTGAGGAGAGCTAGACGAAACTCACAGACTCTCGGGTCATCAGTGTTAGTATATTCAGTTTCTTCTAAACATTGACCGTCATATGTTTTACTCATCCAAATCAATTTAGTGTACGTAATCAACTATCGCATAAAGACCGCTCTTTTTCATCATTGCTGAAACTTTCAGCCTTTACTATGTACAGTTGCAAAATACTGCTCATTTCTACCAAAGCTAGTAAAGGAGTATTGAAGGAATATTGCTGCTCCGTGTTTCAGATATGAACCAACTGTTATGGGCGGAAACTTTGCAAAACAGCCAAAACTACATACTTTGGTTAAATTTTAATCAACCTCAGCTTCAAAGTCATAATTACAAACGATTGATAAAGTACTAGAAGATGTGGCTAAAAGTACTTTTAAAACGTGCGGTGAAACTGATCGTTCAAGTCGTGAAAATATGTTCGCAAATTATTTTATCAACTGATGTTATTTTGTTCATAGTACATAACAGTAGACAAATTATTAAACGGCCACAAAAAATTCTTTGGAATTAGCCAAAGAGATAATTAAAACGGAAAGGACGTGTATCAGTAGACTATCAGTAATAAAACACTGAGCTGGTAAAGCGCACACAGCTAATGTTTTTATCATGACTCTGGTCTGTTAACTTGAAATCGGAAAACGGAAAGAATTATTTGATGAAGTCAATGCCAACACTCGATCACTATAAAAAAAGCCTGCGCCTTGAATGCAGTTGCTTCAATCCTTGCAAACAATTAACAAACGAAGGACTCTAGCAAGTTTTCTTGTAAGCCGAAAAATATGGCCGACTGCAAAGCAAGGACGCGGAAGAGCTGTCGGATTTGATATGTTTGTAAAGCATCAGTATTAAGTTTGAGTGCGGATACAAGTTATCTGACAAAACATTGTCGCGACAAAATTTGTCTTTTAGTTTTGTCATGGACAATTAGAGTGATTTTATTTAACCCGTGAAACAACATCTAACAATAAGTGCTAAATAGTGAAAACTAAACAAAAGAAAACAATGGAATAAGTGTCTAATAGTATCTAGCAGTACAGGAAGCTATACAACAAACTGGGTTTTCCCGTAAGTAAAATCACTCTAAAGTTTTGTCTGCTAGTGGGGATACGGAACCCTTTGTTTCAACTGGGCGTGCACAATGGAAGTCTAGTTGACAATATCAATATAAATAATAATAGCCAAATCCGGTCTTGTGACCAACTCGTGATCGATGTGGCTTTTATGTAATATTTGAACTTTACTCATTCCACTCATTGTTATTTTCACAGATCCAGTGAGCACGAAACCCCATCAAATACAAAATGGAACATCTGAAAGAATATTTGGAACCCAAAACCTTCAGCGTGTTCGGTTATATCGTAAATATTTGTTTGGTCGTAGCTGAAGCTATCCTGATTGGCGTCTTTACAGATATTGAGAACAGTGAGTCGAGGTTCGATTTTCACTGTGCTGCAAATGAAAAAGACCTCGGGAAAACAAAGACAGCAGAGTGTCTCGAGCAGTACAGGAAGCTATACAACAAACTGGGTTTTCCCGTCTTGGCCTTCGTAGTTCTTAATTTTTTACTTATCGCGTCTGTTTGCGTGATTTATTCCCGAGTGGCAAAGTCAAGAGTTGACCAACTGGAAGCCCAGGGAAACGAAGATGCTGAGAGGCGTTGCCGACCTGGAACACGCAGGCTGTTTAAGGCGTACTGTTGGCAACTTGGCATTAGATTGGTTTTAGGAATAATTTTTATCGTCCTACAAACCCAACTGCTTTATCCGTCCAACTTCCCCTCAAGCTTCGAATGTAATGATACGCCAGAGAGCAGTAAAGCGACGAATGCATCAGCCAGCAACATTCAGAACATGACTAGATACACGTGTCAACATCAGAGAGCAGAAAAGAAAACCTTCTGGGCGAACGCTGTGATCGTGGTCAATGGACTTTTAATACTTTTTATTCTGATAGAATTCTTCTGCATCGTACGTTGTCGAGTACGTAAAGGGAGAGAATTCCTCAATGACTCAAACTTTCTGGAAGTTTATCTGAAACAGCCGCAGCAGCAAGAACAAGCACAAGTGCTACCGCTGGAAGAGATTGTTTCATTATCGTCATATATCAGAAGCCTGAAGGGACGTATCATCCACTGCACGGACAAGCTCCAAGATCTTGAGCCACACTTCAATAACGCTAAACAAGGTGAAGGCAAAACACCAATTCCGGAGTTTGAGGGCATTTATACCAACGTAGTTCTTATTGAAAACAGAGCAGAATACGACTTTAGCGAAAATAGATTAAGATACAATAACTTTAGAGAGGAAGCATTAAGCGCATTCCCCATTCAAAACAAAGATTACCAAGGCGAAATTCGTTGTCAACCACTGGAAAGACCAGAAGATATTGTTGACAAAAAGGGATCAAGTCTAATCATTGGTCGTCCTGGAATTGGAAAAACTCTACTTTGCACCAAGTTTCTTCGAGACTGGGCGTCGGGTAAGCTGTTCGACAGCAAAGACAGTATTGTTTTCCTCATAAAGCTCAGAAGATTCAACTCGGAAGAGAACAGGGAGCTCAATCTTCGTGAACTACTCGATAGAGCAGAATTTTTACCGGAACGTCTCCCCGATGAAGCCTGGAAGTACATTCTTGACAATCCTGAGAAAGTCCTGATTTTGTTCGATGGCCTGGACGAATATAAAGACCACTCAAAAATCGCTGCCGAGACCGTTGACCGTGCCTTATATCCCAAAGACACCGCGCAGAAACGGATGCCTATCCATTCCTTATATTTCAAAGTAGCAAGTGGAGAGCTTCTCCCCAGAGCTACCGTTTTAACGACTACAAGAGCCACTGCAGTGTCAAGCCTCGAAGATCTCAACATTTTTGACAATACATTTGAAATTCTCGGCTTTACAACTGAGCAAGTCGACAAATATGTGGAGAACTTTACGAAAAAAGCAGAGGAAAAGTTGAGCGGTGTAGGAGAAAAGATGAAGACACACATCCGCGGGAATGCAAATATACTTTCACTGTGCTACATTCCTGTTAACTGCTTCATCATTTGCTGCAGCCTGCTGCGAGACGTACGGTACCACACGGACAAATTAAGAATTGATTTAAATGATGTTAGCCTTCCCACAAAACTTACTAGCCTGTACAGAAAAGCAATGACACTATTTTTCTTCGAACGCAACAAAAAATACAGTCATCTTAGCAGAAAAGAAATTGAATCCGACCAGTTACCCCATGAAGCAAAAAGGGAAGAAAAACAGCAATTCAAACTACTCGGAAAAATTGCATTCAAAGGTATAGAAGAAGGAAGACTTATTTTTACAAAAAGCGAAGTCCTGAAAGTGGAAAATAGTTCACTTTTCTACCAAATGCGAGATCATCACATTAGCCCTGACAAAACAGAAGAACAATTCTGTTTCATGCATCTGACAATTCAGGAATACTTCGCAGCGAAGCATATAACCGATACCATGAGAGGAAAAAAATTGAGAAAATTTGTTAAAGATCACATCAAGAAAGGTGAATGGGAAGTTGTTTTGCAGTTCGTGGCTGGTCTGCTCGGTGAACGAGATGAGCAATTGATGAAGATCTTTACCGACCTGCTTTCCGAGAAAACAGAAGAGAAAGATGAATGGCAGCTGATGTTTATGTCACCCGAGTCAGAGCGCACATTTACCTGTTGGCCGACTAGGAGCGAAAAACATTTAGCACTGACAATTATTAAATGCATTCATGAGGGCAGTGAATCAAACTTAGTACAAAGCAAGTTAGAAAACATTAGTTTTAACGCAGTAGATTTTAGTGATTGTAGTCTCGCTCCTGCTGACTGTACAGCAATAGTGCATGTGTTTAAAAATGTTAAACAAATTTCGCTCATAAATTTGTACGATAATAACATTGGCCCGTTGGGTTTTGCAGAGATAACAAAGTTGTTTGACAATGACAATAGTCAACTAACGCACTTAAACCTCAGGCTCAATGACATAGGAGATGAAGGTGTAAAACAATTGAGTAAAGGAATTGTAAATAGCAATTTAGAATCGTTAAACCTCAGTGTGAATAGCATTACAGATAAAGGATTAAATTATTTAAGTGATAAACTTGTAAATACAAAGATAGAATCGTTAGACCTCAGTCTCAATTCAAACATAACAGATAAAGGATTAAATTATTTAAGTGATAAACTTGTAAATACAAAAGTAAAATCGTTACACCTCAGTTACAATAACATTACAGATAAAGGATTAAATTATTTAAGTGATAAACTTGTTAATACAAATGTAAAATCGTTAAACCTCAGTCGCAATAATATTACAGATGAAGGATTAAATTATTTAAGTGATAAACTTGTTAATACAAAAGTAAAATCGTTAGACCTCAGTGACAATCCAAACATAACAGATAAAGGATTAAATTATTTAAGTGATAAACTTGTTAATACAAATGTAAAATCGTTAAACCTCAGTGACAATAATATTACAGATAAAGGATTAAATTATTTAAGTGATAAACTTGTTAATACAAATGTAAAATCGTTAGACCTCAGTTACAATAATATTACAGATAAAGGATTAAATTATTTAAGTGATAAACTTGTTAATACAAAAGTAAAATCGTTAAACCTCAGTGACAATCCAAACATAACAAGTGTAGCTAAACAGCGCATCCAAGATGCTAATCCTAATTGCAAGTTCTACGTTTAAAATTATTTCAAAACTATTGTCATTGTCTTTCAATAAATATCAACTAAACAAATTGTTAAGATTATTGTTGTTGGGTGACCGACTGAAAAAGACAAAACAGGAACTCCGTAAAAAAAACCTCAAAACAATCTTAAAATAAATGAAGACAAGTTTTCATGTCAGTGAATGATGCGTGAAGATATGAATCATGTTAAGATTGAAGTCGCTTTACATCTTCAATACAACAACAGGTGTCTAGGTAAGATGAATTTTTGTGTTTTATATCATTTGACAATGATTCAAACATCTTGTGTAAGATGTGGTTTTATATTTACGGAGTTTTTGATAAACAAAGGTCACTCAGCTAAATACCAGTTAAAATATCGTGTTAGGAGAAGACATGTAGCAAGCACCACAAATATATCAGGCAAAAACACTTTAATAAGCTACTCAATTCAAAGAAAATTGTACACAGGAAGAAAGAGAAAACAAAACATCATTCTTAGCTGTTTTATCGACGGTAGCAATATCCATTGCTTGTGTTTGCTTCATGTAGCGTTTTGAAACGAAATTGTCTTTTCAACTCCAAGGAATTCTAGCAGACGAAACATTTCAACTTTGAAGGTTATTTGTAGCCAGCAGCACTCAAACAAGTGCAGACAGAAAACTCAGCCTTAGCCAGAAGCGTGAAACTGTCAAACTGAAACGAAAAACAACGCTTGGCGACATTTTGTTACTACCATTTTCGAGCGACCGTGAAAGGCAAACATTTTTCTGCGTTTTCTCACGTGTAAAACATTCAAATTTGTCTAGTCAAACTGTCGCGTTTTACAAGTAAACCATTTAACGTTGTTTAACGTAAAAAATACTCTCAAAATAAAAATAAATAAATAAACAATCGCTGATCGCTGTCACAACAATTGCCAGAAATGTAAAGCCGCCCTTTGCTGTCGACATTCATTGAAGAAATACAAAAAGTCGACGCGAAAGTTTTCAAAACCATTGTTTCATGTGCAGAAACACACCGGCGGAGCTGTCAAACTTGACATGTTGACGCCACAAACGTTAATTGGTTCAGTTGAAAAACACGAGGGTTTGTCTTGTCAAACTTGAATGTTTAACCCTTGAAAAAACGCGGAAAAAAGTTTGCCTTTCACGGTCGCTCGAAAATGGTAGTAGGATGTAGGATCGAAATTATCCAATCAAAAAAATGTTGTGTTTCCCGAGAGGTCCTCCTTGCGAGTTGAAAAGAAAATGGCGCCAAAATTGGATCATTGCAAATCAAGGCAAGCTTCGGGTAAAAAACTTTCCGTGAATGAGTTTTTTCCAGCCTGGGATTTTTTTTAGGTGTGCGAGCTCAGCAGAAGTTTTTTAAGCAGAAAAATAGTATATTTTTTTGCTTGTAGCTTTTTTTGTCTTGGGAGCTGGAATTTTAATGTAGGCAATCACTCTTCCGTTGGTTTCAAAGGTTTACCACTTACTTGCTCCAAGGTTAAACAGCGATTGTAGATTTACTTAAATAAGACATTGTGTTAATAATTTGAACTGTATTAATACACAACTGAAGAAGGCACCAGAGAGTTGTCAATAATTTTGTTCCTAAGTTTTTATGACATCCTTCTAACTTTGAGATTTTTTTTACATCAAAATTGTTTTTAAGTAACAGAACTGTAGATATTCACAACTTAAGAATAACAAGACCGGACTCTCAGATTTTGCTAAGCGAGCTGATTTGCTCCAAGTTTTAGCAGTGTTTGTAAGTGTACTGAAATAAGTCGCCGTGATAATGATTTGAACTGTAAGCTTATATTATACAAATATGTAAAAGGCAACAGTTGTTGAAAATTTTGTTCCCTATAAGTTTTTTGACATTATTCTACCTTTTTTAGATTTTTTAATCAGTTTCAAAATTGTTTTTAAAGTATTTCAACTGTAGATAATTTTATATACAACTTTAGATTTAACTTTCAGATCTTAAATGCAACTTAAGTGATGGACTTTAGCTGATTTTAGTAACTTGTTAACTTTGTAAAAAGAGAATTTTTGCTGTCCAGTTTAGAATAAATATTTTATGAGGAAGGTTTGTGTTTTGTTCAATTTTAGCTCTATAAAAAATCAGGATTTGGACAAAACTATGCTTGTGCTATGAAACAGGCGCAAGATGAATTTTGAGATATTTAATTAAAAAATTGCTATATTTAGAGAGGAAGCCACATCAACTCTAGCTGGTTTTCATGTGGGTCCTCTATCCAGGTCGAATTGGAATTTGAAAATGTTAGTTTTTCAGGAGGGGGGAAAACCAAAAAACCCGGAGAAAAACCCTCGGAGCAAGGCGCGAATCAACAACAAACTGAACCCACATATGGCACCCGGCCGAAATCGAACTTGGGCCACATTAGTGGGAGGTGAGTGCTCTCACCACTACGCCATCCCTGCTCCCCTATAAATTAAAATTCACCAACATTAATGTTTTACCTGCATTATAAAGGAAATGTTGACCAAAAAGATGACATGACAAGCTCAATCAGCCTTGTTGAGGACAAATAATATAAGATTTTTTTGTTTTATAGGCCTCTGGTCCAAGCTATGGCTTTTAATGTCTTCGCTGCACACCTTACTGGCATTTTATACATTCCACTGATCAAAACATTACTGAGACAATAATATTATACCGTAGGCTTCATTCATGATGGTCACCAAGAGTGACCAACATCAAATTTCTCCTTACAATTTTAATACTTTGTTTTAAGGTGGCTCAACTGGATTTTCAAGGGGCAACACCGCTCAAGTTTGCGAATTAACTACGTCGCCATTAACAGTGCTATCGAAAAACGATCACCACAGTTGTATTAAATAAAGATGAAATTTTTTCATGACCAGTGTTTTATTGGCATCGGAGTTGCCATAGCAACGAAATGACGTCATTACGTTTTTTACTTTCGCTCGTATTCCTCGGCACCAGGAGATTTTTTCGAAAATCGCTCAAAGGAGCTTGTACCACACATGGCTGCCTCGATGTTGGCAAAGTTTGAACAAATTCTATGAGAGCGTTTTCGAAATATTTGGGGATGAAGTTTTCAGGGCTATAAATACAGTCAAAAACATACTAACGAGAAAATGGGGTAATATCTAAAGAAAACGAAGCGCTTGTGAATTGCAATTTCATCTTATAGTAGTTTGATTCCATTTAAAATCGTGGGAAGACAGTGGTGGGGATTGCTTTGGTCGATTGCGAGAAAAAAGAATTTGATGAGCGTGCGTTCCGGTGCTCTCGTTGCCATTTTTGTTTATAATTTGGTATATGCCTACAAAAGTGATCATAAATTAAAAACCGCTCGATGAATTTTTTTAAAAAATTGACAAACACGAGGTTTGTCGTCGATTGACATAGCTTGCAAGTTTCAAGTTCATTGAAAACATTTAAGGTAATAAAATTGGGCCTCCAATGTACTGATTTTTCTCGCAGATTTCGTGTTTACAAGCGAGTGTCCTCATTATTCACGGGTATTGTTTTCAAGTGTCATATCTGCGTGCACCACTCCAGCAGAAAATATCATTTGCATTAAATAGGACGCTCGATTGCTTTCCGAAAATTTTTCCGAAGCATGCTAATCTGCCTTGGGGTGAGAATAGCAATGACAATATATGCAGAATAATAGCTTTAGTTTTCTGGACAGAGGTCCTTGACATCAATAGAACGACAAATGCTGTTACAATTTTTTAAGCAATATAAACATGTTTCGGAAAATTGTTCGGAGAGCAATCGAACGTCCTATCAAATGCAAAAATGAAATTTTTGCTGAAGTCGTGCACGTGGATATGAAACTTGAAAAGAATACCCGTGAATAATGAGGACACTCGCTTGTAAACACGAAATCTGCGAGAAAAAATCAGTACATTGAAGGCCCAATTTTACTGCCTTAAATATTTTCAATGAGCTTGAAACTTGCAAGCTATATCAATTAATGACAAACCTCAAATTTAACAAATTTAAAAAAAAATTAATCGAGCGGTTTTAAATTTATTATCATTTTTGTAGGTATAGACCAAATTATAAACAAAAATGGCAACAAGAGCACCGGAACGCACGCTCATCAAATTCTTTTTTCTCGCAATCGACCAAAGCAATCCCCACCACTGTTTTCCCACGATTTTAAATGGAATCAAACTACTATAAGATGAAATTGCAATTCAGAAGCGCTTCGTTTTCTTTAGATATTACTCCATTTTCTCGTTAGTATGTTTTTGACTGTATTTATAGCCCTGAAAACTTCATCCCCAAATATTTCGAAAACGCTCTCATAGAATTTGTTCAAACTTTGCCAACATCGAGGCAGCCATGTGTGGTACAAGCTCCTTTGAGGGATTTTCAAAAAAATCTCCTGGTGCCGAGGAATACGAGCGAACGTAAAAAACGTAATGACGTCATTTCGTTGCTATGGCAACTCCGATGCCAATAAAACACTGGTCATGAAAAAATTTCATCTTTATCTAATACAACTGTGGTGATCGTTTTTCGATAGCACTGTTAATGGCGACGTAGTTTATTCTCAAACTTGAGCGGTGTTACCCCTTGAAAATCCAGTTGAGCCACCTTAAGAGAAAAGGTTATAAGAATCAGTAATAAGATCCCTCAAGGGAAATTGCTTTGATCTTTTGATAAATTCTCCCAACTATTACTAATAAGAAAATGTATGGAGTTCAGTCAGGAGAATTTGTATGTGGATATTGAGACTTTTAAAATAGGTTAACTGTCCTGCAGCATATTGGCCTAGTAGGCGAAATCCTCAGTGGAGGTAAGGCACAAAGAAAATCCATTAAGAGCGTAAGCAAAAATCAATTGGTCGCCAAAACCTTGAGTCCTAACTGAAAAGCTCTTTAACTGTACCACAAACACAACACGCCTGCCATAAAAGTTGTATGATACTGTGTCTAGTGATACACCATGGTTGTAACACAGTATTCAGACAAAAGCTCAAAATAATGTTATTAAGTGTTGTCTTCTTTCATGACATTTTAATTTCAACACTGCTAATTGAAGATCACTTTACAGACACTACAGGATTTTAGAACTGACAAAAGAAAATAACAAGATAAAAGCTAAACACAAGTTTTCAAATCATTATAATAATTATTATTTCTATAAGTATCACTGCTTTTTACAAGGATATATGTTATTTATGGTTATAATTATTTGGGATTTTGTATTAATATCATTTGACTGTATAATATGGTACATGGTCATGAATAAATCACTAAACATTTTAATTGTAATTTTAAAAGGAATTACTGTATAACAAAAAACTTGAGGCACAGTTCATCTAGCTTATAAACCTACATGACAGCATTTCTTTGAGTACCGGTAAGTGTTCTAGGTACCTCAAATTATACGATAATGTACAAAACCGAGCAGGCATTTCTGGTCAGCTTGGTTGCTAAACAACATAAGATTTCTTCTGCTACATTGTACAAAGCAAAGAATTTACAAATGTTCCTTCAACATTATATTGCATCTAAGTATCTTCAGGCGTTTACTATTAGTTAGAAATGACCAGACCAGAAATTTTGAATGTGAAATGGGTCTTATTCACAGGATTTTCCCACAAATCCACCAACAGCAGAGTATAATATTTATACAGTGACTGATTTACAAGATAAATTTGACTAATATACTGGTCTGGTCAGTCAATTACGACTAATAGTAACGGCCCTAATCAAACATGTCTTCTTCTTCTTCTCTAATTTCATTTTCCGGTAACTGTAACATACATGTAGCTACACAAACAGGCCAGGCATGGGGTGGGGTGGGGTGGGAACTTGGAAATAGCTGACAACTAGTCAAAATTTTAACCATCAGCTGAAAAGTGGCATTTTTTTAACTGATAGGCAAAATCTACAAAATGTACTGAGTTGTAAGCAATGGGCTGCAATTTTAAATGATAGCTCAAAAATTGCTAAAAATGTCAATGATTACTAGGATTCAAGTACCCCCATCCAGGCTCTCTTTAAATATCCAACAGGAAGGTCTCTGATGTCCAAAACCTCTTCTCCCTTGTGTGCAATAGCTCTTGACTTAGTTAGGGGCTTACTTGCTTCGAAAATAATTTCCATTGATAATATTTAACATAAAAATTATATTTTTTGTCTTCAGTTCTAAGAGCTTTATTGTTATTTTATTATGATGTTTATTACCCTTTTCACTTCCACTGTAATTAATTGGCTCTATATCTTTTAAATCTGTGGATGAAACACTGCTAAAAGACTATGAAAGTCATTGAGCAGTACTTTCATGTGGTAATATATATTATGATGTACAAGGAAGCTCTATGAAACCCTAGACTGTGACCATTCAAATGAAAGCTACCGAGCAGTTCCTTCATGTGGTACTGTTTATTATGCTGTTAAGACTAACTTTTACGTCTGTGGATGAAACCCTGGTGTGTGACCAATCAAATAAAAGCTGTTGAGTAGTACTTTCATGTGGTGCTATATTACACCCATTTTAGGTGATATGCTTCTGATATGGGTTAGTCTTGGAAGTGAAAGGGATAATGTTAGATTTAGTTTTGTTCATAAAATGTCTACAGATCTTCTAATAAAAACATATTTACTAGTTTGAGATTCTAATCAACTGAAAACGTTGTCACCAGTTGTTTAGCAGCTTTCGCGATGTCATAAGCACATTGTATGACCTGTTGAGTGAGGAACGCCATATCTACAGTGTTTCCCGGCAACACAGCACTCTTACACTCCACTTGCAATCTGGCGGCACTACTCTTCATCAGCTGAAGTGAGACGCGCATGCTGTCCACGTCTGGTTCCTGTAAGATTCAACCATACATGGAATAAGTACCACAGTAGGGTCTTTCAGAAGACTGAGCCCATGGTTTTTGGAAGGGAATTTGCTATAAGCAACAAAATAGACCCAATGCAAATATGGCTGGCTCCCAGAAGAATCATATCACAAAGTAACAAAATAGAAGGGATGTCGCTGAGTAACAAAATAGAAGGGATGTCGCTAAGTAACATAATGTGGCCTGATGGTGACTGACATGATAAGTTACTTTAAAAACAAAATATCTTTAAACTTACCTCAGGAAATAAGCTAGCCATGTCATTTACAGCAGTGAAAATATTACTTGAACAGGGAATAAAACTGAAATAAAAACACAATTTAGTTGAAGGCATTCAAGGTGGTCAAAACAATGTGGTGTGGCAGTATCTTCTATGAGAGTGGCTTATTATCAAATGTGGGTTGACGAAGGTTAATAACTGCTGTAGCAAATGTGAAAAGCTGATATATTTGTTTCAGTGAAGTTTGAACCCTTAGCTACCGTTTCATTTGTTTAAACAGGCTAACTCTTAATAACTCCAGCAATGGCTTTTTATTAACTTTCCCTAACCATTTTTATGACAAATTCAAGTGACAGGTTGTCAGAAATAAAATTCCATTTATAAGCCCTCCTGCTTATATTAGCCCCCTGGTTATAGGCCCATCTACCTGGAAACCAAAAAAATACATCTGGTTATAAGCCCCCCCCCCCCCCCCCGGATATAAGCTACCCTTTGCTGGATGACAGTACTGAGCAAGGCTTAATGTTGATTGATTATGACTTTTTAACTTAAACGTATTTCAATCAACATTGCCACGGCTCATTTTGAAATGTTTTTTTTTATTCCACTTTTTAGCCCGCCTGGATATAAGCCCTCCCGTTTATAAGCCCACCATCCTTACAAGGTTGTATAAGCCCAGGGCTTATAACCAGAATTTTACGGTTTAATCTTGATCACTTTAGGAGAAGTGCTGTGTTAAAGCCAAATTCTCCTAAATCCAATAACAGAAAATATGTTGCAAAAGAGTAACCACAGGAGTTCAGATGTTTACCAGCTGTGCCTTCCAGCCTGTGCTGACAGCAGCAGTTCTTGAATTTTTTTGGTGATCTGTTCCGTGCACCGTACCACATCTTCCTGCGATGGCTGCAGTCTAATATCTTTTGTGGCTTCATGAACTAAATCATCTACTGCGTGGATCAGCTTCTCAGCCTCCCGATCCAACTGTTCATCAAAAGGGCTGTCCGCTAGCAAAAAGAAAAGAAATTGACTTCAACTTACTAATTTTGCAGTAAAATGACTTTGAATGGTGAAGTTTAGAAATTTAAATTCAAGACGTGATTTTTGTTAAGTAGCTGTTTGATTAATACACTTCAAAACAAAGAATTGTTGAGGTTTTATTTGATAATCATTTGATTGTATAATCTGTTTGCTGGATATCTCATTCCAAGTGAGGAGATTTTTTTTTATTCAAAGCCACACTTTGAGTTTAAAATTAACAACTTTTTCTGACTTCAGACAGACATGTAATCTTAAAAAATTTCCGAAAAAAGAGGGGAAAACAAGTTGAACTTGAAACCAGAAAAAAAACAAAAACAAAAAAACAACAACAAAAAAAAAAACACCAGAGGCTTGACAGTACTGTGACAAGAAAACAAAATAAACAATGTACTCACAAGAACTCATTCTTTCATGTTCCCTCATCTCTTTGACATTAAGATATCTATGTTCTTCGTCCGGTTCATCTGGTGAGTCAGTCACATTATCATACGGATTAACTATTTTAGTTCTACTCGCATCCCCGGTGTGAGACTGCCCCAGGGTGGTGGGCTGAGTAGGGCGATTTAGGAGAGAGCCTGGGGCAGCATATGGCTCTATGTTTCCGATATCCACAAGATCATCTTCATCACTTGCATCTTGGAATGCCTGAGTTAAAAAAAATATAAAAAAATGGGACTTGTTAAAAAACATCCAAAGGAGTGTCATTTCATCCACACACACAACAGAATAAAGAGACTTTAAAACTTATTTTAAGACTTCCCTGTATATGTTACTATGTATCTACCTTTCTTCTTCCCTTTGGCTATTATTTTTATAGTTACAGATGTATGTTCTACTCACCGCAGGAGAAAAGACGTTATCATCACTTCCATTAAGAATTCCTAACTGACTCCTCAAGTTTTTGTTTTCATCCTCTAGCTTGTGAACCTATTAACCATTTATAACAGAAATTTTAATCAGCAGAAATAAACACTGGTCCAGGAGTGGAGTAAAGAGAAAGAGTGGGATGCTATGTATTTGAACGAAACCCCAAATTAACCAAAACATCCAGTTTCAGGTGTAATTTCTATTTTTATTATCAATCCTCCTTAATGGCAAATTAAATTTTTGGAGTTCTTCTCCCTAGCTACACGAATTGGCTCAATCAGAAATTAAGTTATTAAATGAAAAATGTCTGAAAAGTTAGTGACACTGCTTGCAGTCCTCTGTGTATATCTTGACATTTAGTGAAAATACAACTTGTCTACAATTCCCTCTCCCCATGCTCCAACAGTGACCAGAAAGCATTGAGATTGCATGACAAGTTTATCCTTGGTTCAAATTTTATTATCCTTTGTTTTAAACTTATTATTATACATTGCCATGCCCAACAGCAAAGGAAAATAAAAATTGAACCAAGGATAAAATTGAACCACAACATATATTATACTTGTGGCCTTGGGCACGGCGTTGGTGTACAAGTCACAATTTTGAATGATGTCTGACCTTTCCCGTGTATTTTTTGTAAATTAGAATAAATTTGACAAAATAAGTACAAGTAATCTGATTGATGATGTAATGTGCAAATTAGGCAGATACCACTCTGTACTTTGTTTGTTTTGGAAGTGACACCTGAAGGCAAACTTGGAAGAGGATGGCTGAGGGAGAAAAATAAGGAGGGAAAACATTTTGGATTTAAGACATGGAAGAAGGCAGAGGTTGCAAGGCAGTGTGGCTTAAAGGAGGAGGTCAATGGCCCCATTCTCAGCAAGGAGAAAAGAGACTGATAACAAATTTAAACTCAGGAAAGTTAGTTCTTTATCACTTGTGATTATTTTTGGGTGTTCAGGGTGAGACTGAAACATTCCCCAGACCAGGCACCTCCTAGCTAGACTTGGACTGTTTTGAGCTTTGATTACAATGTAACAACTCCTCACCGATGCCTGGAGGTTCTGAATTTCATGACTCTGATTTGCATTCACTTGAAGGAGCTGTTGAACACGAGCCTGAAAAAGTAACAAATAAATACTCTTATTATATCTTTCTTAATAAATAGGCCTCATGTTTCAAATATACAGGACTTGGAGGGATTTCTTTCGAGTTCAGGAAAATTTCATTCAGCAAATGCCGCCATGTTTATTGGCAAAGGTGGCATGGCTTAGTAGCCAAGCCACGAGATGCTATATTCACCGCTTAGTACACTGAATATAGCGTCATAAACTGAGCTTCTCCACCAATCAGAATGCCCCATTCTTGAACTAACCTCTGGAAATTATACTAAAATTAAATATAATTCTTATTGAATACGCCTTATGCAAAATGACTCAGTTGCTCAAAATTGTCTCCAAAGCCTTGACTACATGGAATTAGTTTTAAATGTCTATTGTAGTTGCTTTTGGAAGACTTACAGACCTCTGCATCTTTATTCTATTGTAACATGTTATTCTTTTCATCGTAACTTGGAATTTGATAATGAAAAAATGTCAAATTTGAAATTAGCACATGTCATAAACATGCACAAGAGGTATTTCTGTGTCGGATACATTATTTTGTGTAAGTTAAGGAAATTTCTTTTAAAAGTACATCAGGAAAGTCCCTTACTTAACATTCACACTAACCACAATCAATTAATTTCATATTAAGAAATTACCCGGCTTCACTTAAATTTCCCAGCTTCACTTAAGTCCAAGTGCACTCGTCTAGTACACAACATCACGTAAAGAACCTCTGGTTGTACTTTACTTACATTCGCTGTAGACAGAGCACTTTCAACTGCTAAATAACGTTCCATGGACACCGAATCTTCTGCTAGAAAACTTGTAGTTGTTCCCTGTGGACAAAGCAAAATAGCACCAGTTATGCTTGGGTCAATATTTACACAGACTGTAGGAACATTCAACTTGTTTATTGAATTAAAGCAAAGAAACATTTCAAAAGTGTTCACCTTTTCAATCTGCACTTTTGTGGTCATTTTTGATGGGTTCTGGAAAAAAGAAGAAGTATATAATTATTTACTTTTAAGCAAGATAAAGATGCAGGTTAGTTTGAAAACTCAACACTTATCATTGGTTCTTTTTAATATAATCTCATTAACAAAGATCCAAAGAAAAGTAGCACAAGCTAATGCACCATAAAAACACAAAAAAATAGGAAAACAGACTATTAAGAACCAAGGTTTGTCAAGATTGGGGAGTTTTATTAAATAAAAATAATAATAATAATAAATGCATATTTCCTACTAATTGGTTATCCAGATGAAATTTGGCTTACTTTTTCAAGATGTATCATTTTCATAAGTTAATGTTAATAACTTGTTTACTGTTCAAGTACAGTAGGAAGCAACAATGTACCATTATGATAGTGGGAATAATAACATAACTCTATCACCTCTGGTGTGGATTCTTTATCGACTGGCTCCTCGTCTGAAGGTACTTCATCATATTCATGATCATAAGCATCTTCTTCAATTGGGAAAATATGCGACTCAACAAAACCTGGTTAAGGGAGATAGAAAGTAGAAACTAACAAAGTCAAACCCTGTTTATACAGACACCTCCCTTAAGGCCGATTTACACGGCACGATTTTGACGCATGCGACATGCTTGCGACATGGTTACGACAGGCTTACGACACGAATTGTATCGTGTAAATCAAATCTACAACTTTTAAGTCATGCCGTAGGCTCGTCGTAAGCATGTCGCATGCGACAAAATCGTACCGTGTAAATCGGCCTTTAGGCAGACACCTCATATGAGCACTGGCGACATTGCATCATGGTCCCAGACACCTACAAAAAAACCAAGTCATTTGTAACCTCCCATAAGCAGATACCTCTCCTAAGTGGACATTTAGTCATAGCCCCAGCCTCATACAAACACTACATTTTTAACCGCCCGTAATTGGACACATTAAGTCATGAATGGTCCCAGACATATGCAAACATGATATTTGAAATCTCTCATAAGTGGACATCTCTCCTAAAAGGACCCCTGCTTACAGTTGGTTCAACTGTATAGGCAAACCCTGTTAATACAGACACTGTATGTACAGACTACAAGTGTTTGCTTTACTGAGGTGTCTGAGAGTTGAGAGAGTGAAGCTTGAACAAGGTAAATGAATTCAAACTTTTGGGTGTTATCACTAGTGAGGCAAAAGAAGATTAAAAAAAAAACCCTGAGTTCACGTACCTTGTGTGAGGTCGGGATTGGATCCCTGTTCTTGCCGTCTTGCATCATTCAATATATCAATGATTAACGTTGCAAATTCTTTGGCATTAAACAATGCTAACTTCTGTCTACCCTGCAAGACAAGTTTTATACACAGATGAATCTTGTGTGACCACCTGACATATGTGGCCACTTTCCGAACATGCGAGTCCCGACCACTTTTCCAAAATTCCTACATTCTGTTTGTCAGAACACTATAGTTGGAACTCTCATATTTAGCAACCTTGTCCTGTTACTTGCTTTATCGCAACGCTAACAGTATTTGCAACTAGGAAATTACCAGGGTACACTGGGCAAACTAAAATCTCTTCAAATTACTAGGCAGCCTTTTGAAATACATTTATAACGGATTTTGTGCATGGATCAAGCCTTTTAAACAACTACTTGTAAAAAAAAACATTAACTATTTATAACCCTTGTGGTGTGCCTTTTCAAGATCTCATATGTGACCACCTTTTATAGGCAAACACATAGGCTGGACATTGTTGATGGTCACTTCTGAAAGCTTTGACTGTATGTAGGTTCCAGTACCCACATCAGTGTAAATTGTTAACATCCTGGTAAGTCTATGATTTAAAAAAAAGTCAAGATTATTATTTTATACTGTTTGACAGTTTACCTGGTTTCTTGTTGAAGAGAACGATGGATTAACAGGAAGGAATGGTACTGTGGTCGTATCACTAACAAGAGCACTGTGATTCTGTGTAGCTAGCCAAACTGATAATAAATAAAACAAAAAAATACATTATTAACAATACAAAATACTATAGCTTAAGGACTAGTCATGTATTGCCTAATTAAAAAGGCATCTTTCTCCTCATACATTCTGAATTCAAATATTCAACCTTTCAAATTCCAAAATTTCACATTGATGATGCAGTGCAGTAAAGTGATCAGTTTAAATTTTATAAGTGTTTCCGATTGGTTGTTACTAGCACATGAAAATTTGAAACTCAGCAACGATTAGTTTCACATATTACTGCAAGGGATCTCTGTAGATTCAGTATGTCAGGGTAACAGAATTATCCACTGGTTAAAGAAGTAGTATAGTATAGGAAGACTGACTGTACATGTATACTTAGGTTGATAGTCAGAAAGAATTGGCCAGCTTTGAACATATCACTGAGTTAGCTCAGTAACCCTTACATTAGTGGATACTAATTACAGTCAAAATAATCACCGCGTGCCGCCTAATATTCTGGAATATTGTAAATCATCCAATCCTAAACATGTGAACACGCGAACCTGTCAAAAATAAACCAATCAATTTGATTGGTTAATTTTTGACAGGTTCACGAATTCACGTGTTTACAGTTGGATGATTTACAATATTCAAATTGAATTTGAATGACTGTTTGAAATGAATAATGCAATCCGCTTGCCATTAATCAAAACTATTCTGGAATATTAAGCGGCACACGCTGATTATTTTGACTATAATGGATCAAATGAATATCATTAACAAAGACAATGTTTGCACAAGACAAACAGTACTGGGCCCAGTTGTTCAGCGGTTGGATAGCGCTTTTCACCAGATAAATCGCCGTCCAGTAGATAAGTCTTCACAAAACATACTCAACTACACTATCCACTGGATAGTGATTTATCCGTTGGATAGCGCTATCCACCCTTTGAACAACTGGGGCCTGGAGTCTAGCACACAACCATTTGGCTACTGTGCCTCCATCTTTTGCTTATCGGTGGCTTTTTAAGAATCCCTGTTCTGCCACACACACCCCAGAATTAAATTTTACAGTACCCATTTAAACAGTTTGGTGGAAAGAGGGGCGGTCAAGAATAAAGTACCTCATTCAAGAACACAACATATTAACCCTGGAAACACCTGGAAACCAGATTGCTCAATTCAGGGTTCATATTCTTTTTCACAAACAATTTTCCGGGACTTTTCAAGGACTCGGAGTGATTTTTCCAGGACTCCAAGATTCATGTTAAACCAATTTCACTCCCAAGATCTCGATATTGTTTCTCCCTACTGTCTACGTTTGAAACAACTGGGGCCTGGCCTTTATCGCTATTTAACTAGTGAGTAATTAATTTTCATTCATCAATAACTGATGGCAATACATGTACCTGCATCACATTCTCTTCTATCTACTTCGTCATACACATCAGATGCCAGCTCTTCAAACAGATGATGACTCAACTGTGGACAGTAAAAATAAGGCTGTGTCAAGTTTCATCTGGCCAGAGCTTATCCTGATTTCCATAGCATAAGGCAGCTTGGAGTAAAACAAATTTCTACTCCCTCCCCTCCCCTGCAAACACACCCACACCCCCCCCCCAATGGATGCATTGCTAGTCAAATGTAGGGTTACCCCCACCTGTGCCCAAGAACACAACACAGTTACTACAGCCAGGGTTTGAAAACAGACCACTCAATCCATCGAATGCTTCAGATGCTGAATTACAGAACATTTTGTGAAAGAAAATAAATTTGTAGTTTTATTTGCGAAAACTCAGGATGAACTTGTAAACCAATAACTGAAATATCTTCGTGGTTGAAAACATGCACTTACGGGGGGTTGACAAGGGAGAGCACAAGTTTGAACTACAGGTTCTTTTCACGTCCTTTTCTAAATTTAATTCGCCGATCACGGCTTTCAAGGACTAGTTTGTTTCAGTACTTTTAGGTAAGTAGACGGAATTACGATCGGCGCGAATATATCGTACTGTCGAATGTTACATGTCAGGGAAGGTTTATATTTCATGCGCCGAAGGTGGACAGGAAACACTTGTACATGAGGTGCGAGCGGCTTTTATTCTTTCCTTGAGAAATAAATCGTTTCCTCGAAAGCCTTTCGAGTTATGAATATTCGAGACCGCCTTGTTTCTCGATCCTCGAGACTTGAGACTCGATCCTGGAGACTCGAAACTCAAACATTTCGAGTTTCGAGTCTCGAGGATCGAGTCTCGAGGATCGAGTCTCGAGTCTCGAGGATCGAACAAAGAGTTTACAAAAACATGTATGGATTAAACACCATGGGAACAAACAGTGGTGCAAGATAATATGCTTGGCAAAAAGGACAAATACTGTTATGTAACAGACAGACCAGCTACATGCACTTAATATACCCAACTTTAAAATCTCCAGTGGTATTACTATACATTTATATCAATAAATTTCCTAGCAAACATGGTTAAAAGAAAAATATACATGTACATGTTGTACAACAGTACATAATATAAATTATTTCTGTAGACAATAAGTTCTGTAAATGTTTTGCAAAATTAATATAGCTAACAATGCAAAAGCAACTGTTTTCTTTTTCTTTGTTTTGAGCACTTTTGTAAGCTAAAATTAATGTGGTACTAAATTTGTACACTGAATGAGTTTGTAATTGTTATGAGAAGAAAGAAGATTGCCTGGCATGACCAGGAGACCAATGATGTGTAGCTTTATTCAGTATGTGAGAGAAATCATGTTCAATAATACAGAAAAAATATCAAAAAAAACTTACAGCTTGGAGTTTTAATTTAGCTCGATGAGCATCATCTGACAGATCCAAATGGCTGTTAGAAAAATAGAAATAATTGGCTTTAGTTCACTCACACTACATGGATAACATAAAAGTAATTATTAAAAATAGAGGCATGAGAATCTTCTGGAATACAAGTTTCCTAGTTGTCACTTAATATATTTGTTGTATTATTTTTGTGGGAACTTAATTTTGCGAAAATATTTTGCAGGACTTAATTGTCGCGATTTGGCCAAAAATATGTAAAAAACAAAAAATACAATAAAAAATGAACTAAAAATAAATTTCCGCAAGTCTTTAAATTAATTTCGAATCCACCCAAATGTGCAATCAAATTTAATCCATTTTAATAATACTTTCACTGGCAGATCCAGGAGGGGGGTCCAGACCCCCCCTATCATGTAAATGTACTTAAAGCATATATAAATTATCTTTTATATTTTAACCGATACATGAAAATGTCCTACCACATTGCAAAAACTACTTATTTTTCATGGTCCAGGAATTAATATTGTTCTGGTTACTTAATAAATGGCATGCAATGCATGAAGAAGTGATGACATTTCACAAGGGGTCTTCAATAATTTTCAGTAAATTTGTTAAAAAATTAACTTAACTGACAACTTCTGCGATGATTGTTTGTTAAACAAAAGTTGCATTACCTTGAAGTGTGACATCGGATATACAATACAATATATCAAACGCTGATTTAAAATTACTTACACCAGCCTTTTGTTTCAAAAGAAATAAAAGATTTTTGTTTGCTACATCTTAGGCTTATTTATTTGCCTCTTTCGTTTATACTTTGTTTTTAATTAGTCCCTTCTTAATTCTAACTGCCCTGGTGTATTTTGCTTTGTGTTCTATGCAGCGATTTCTTGTTAAGTTAAACTTGATTTCTGGTTTCGTAATGTTCCTACTCATTGCTTGATTGCGCACGATGAATTACTGATCCCGTCCATGAGCAGGATACGTCATGATACGTCATCGCTTAAAAATGGAGGCCTTGTTTGCAGGAAGCTATAATACTCTCTACCCAGTATCACTACATATTTGGTATGAGACTTGCAGGGCGAGACAAAATGCAAAATGTGAGAAAATGCACAGCAATACTACACACTGAAGTGTCTGGTAAATGATTCATTATTCAATGCTTCTTGTACGGAAATGTTTGCCGGTGTTAAATATTTTGTGCAGTTGAAAGGAAAAAGAGGATTAAAGCAAACCTGTTAAACCAGTGCTCTTGTGGAGTACAAATATTGAGATATTTTTTCTCAATTTGCACCTTATTTGTATTCAACAAAGCAGAGCTGAGAATCAAAATGGGTACCAGTGAACTGTGAGACCTGGTAATGTGAAAAATGACAAGGGATATATCTTGTGATCAACTAGCACCGGCATGCTACATCCCATCCCAAGGACACACATTTACTCCTTTTTGCTATAAAATAAAAATAAACGATAATAATAAGAACTAACAAGAAACTTACAGCATTGAGTTCATCTAGTAGTTCAGGAATCCCAGCAAGCCTCTGACTTCCTCTTTAAAAGTCATGGTGTTGAAGTACAAGTGACAATATTTCTGGGTTTCCTGTGCTAAAGGCTTCATGTGATACTACAAGAAAAATATCACATGGTCAAATAAACTTGTTTCTTTGTAGTTTGAAAGCTTCACATAAAGAACACAAATGAATACAGTTGTTAAACTCCTATTAAGGGGTTACCCTACGGAAATGGGCGACTGACCACTTTCAGTGTAATAGAGGTTGAACACAAAAAGAGCTGTAATCTAACTTTGTGAACATTTAAAAGAAGTCAATTACAAATCCACCAAAGGCAAAAAGATAGCAACTGGTTCATTTACCCATAATCCTAAGCGTAAGAAAACTAAAATAAGCTCATAAAAGTGCACATATAATTTCTAACAGCTTCAAAACTAGCATATGCAATGTTGGACAAATGTTGTTAAATAAATACGTTCCTATTGGCTGTGTTTATAGGTTTGCAAGGTATAATTGTGGCAAAATGTACAGCTACCATCTTTTTTCTTACAGTGAATTTGAATAAGCCATTTGGAAAGTCTAAAAAGTCTTCTTTGGTTAATAGACAAAAATGATAGAGGTGTCTGCTCAAATTACAGTTTGAGGTCTAATTTACAGCAAGTATCAGAAGTGATTTCCAGGAAAAACCATCTTGGAAACATTTCTGTGGTCCTAGCCTCCCTCCTGGATAATTTTATGTTCTAGCCACACTTGTCAATGAATTTTTTATCACTGTTTCACACATTTCACAATAATTATTAAAATGATCAGTAAACAGGACTGCACTAAAGATAAACAAAAACAGGCAACTCATTTCATTTTTAGAAGCCTTTTTTTTGCATTAATTAAAAGAAGTAAATAAAAAATTATGATAAGAATACCCTGCCAACATCATGGCCAATGTGCAGGTGAATGAAAAAGATTATCATTCTTGTTGTCTGAGTTTCTAACTCAGTTTAATTCAGCTTTGTTTTTATTTGGAATGAAAAACATACTCAATGTTGATAATTATTACTTGGATTTTTAATAAATTCTGCATAAGGGAGTAAGCCGTAACAAGAAATTTCAAAATGCAGGACGTAACAAATCGATCGAAATCGATCATCAGAAACCTTATCCATAAATCAATATTAGTTGATATTTTTCGATAAATGATTTTAAAACTAATTTGTATCAAAAATCGATCAAAATCGATAATCACACGATTTGGGAGTGGATTATCGATTTTGATCGATCACTAAAGTAAGAATTAAAAAAGGGGATTTGATATGTCAAACGAAAAAAATTACTGTGTCCTACCATGACCTTATCTTGATAACTTTGTCTTTTTATGCAGTGTCATACAACGTCACATGTATGGACAAAGGATGGAGTGATGAAAGCTGGAAGATAACACAAAAATCTGCAAAATGTAGAACAAAGCCAGAAGAAAATGTTGGGAAAACCTGCACCACAAAGAATTTGACTGCCGCAAGTGAAGTCGACCGCTCGAGTGGAAAATATTTTTTTTCAACTTGAGCACTATTCGGGTTATCCATACTAATCAAACTTTAATTAGTGAGATCGATCAAAATCGGTAATCACAAAGAATTGGGTCATCGATTATGATGGATTTTCGATACTAATTAGTTAATTACCTATCGAAGTTTATCGATTTTTATCGAGTATCGGAATTATCGATTTGTTACGTCCTGCAAAATGCTCGTGCACTGTTCATATTTTAATTTTACACACCATTCCATCCATCCCAGTTTATGGCGTTTGCATCATAGCCAGCTCCGCGAAGAAGACACTTCACACAATTCAAATAACCCAGAGAAACCGCCAGTTGAAGTGGCGTCTGCCCGCGAGGATCCAAAAGCTCTTTATCATGCTGCATATAAACCGCAATCAGACAGAAAAACTTTTGATCACGTTGCATAAAACATGTATGCCTGCCCAAAAAGCTTGGGGCCATTCCCAAAAAAATTCACACCCCCCCGTTAACGAATTTTTCTTAAGAGGTCTAAAATTTGTCGGCACTTTTGATTCTTTCTGAGCACAGGCAGACCACCCTATGTGTTCGTGGTTAATAATTGTTCACTTAAGACGAACAATAGAAATATGTTGAAATCTATGAGAGTTACGACTAAAGCTCTAAATAAAGCTCTGAAAATTACATTTATAAATGAACCTCTTTCGAAATATTTCAATAAAGGTGACTTAAATGTTAATCTATTCATGTGTGGTGTTTTTTTCGCGATCTGGGCCGTATTAAGCGTTTTTTTCGTATGTTACGTTCGGCCGGTGGTCGGTAATAGGAGAAAAGGAGACAAGGCAGGCAACTGAGCGGCCGCCAGCGGCGACCTCCTCCACTTCAATCGGGAATTAACGCTAAAGTTTTAAAATTCTCACCTTTTTTTCTCCGGCTTGTCATCAAATACATGTTTTTCCATATCGTGGCCGAGTCTGGGCTTCCTCCGTCCAATTTTCCCAGAGAAAGGCGAAGCTAAAGTCCTCCATGAAGGTTTCTCAACATGATCTGTAGCTTACAGCGAGCCCAAAGGAATTCCAAGCATGCGGCTCATTTAAAATCAGCCAATCAACGCCTTGCGACCGTTGCACATCCAAACCCCAGCCCGGCCCGGCAGGGGAGTTTTGGATTATACGAGCCATTACGAGCCAGACGAAACTGGAATACTGAGCGAGTTTCTCGGAAAGTCACGAACGTAAATAGACGGAAAACAGAAAAGCGAGCATGAATTCTTCTTTCTCGGTGCCTTCTACGAAGTGTCAAAACTCACCTGCAGGGAGTTTTGACACTTCGGGCCGGGCTGGGGTTTGGATGTGCAACGGTCGCAAGGCGTTGATTGGCTTATTTTAAATGAGCCGCATGCTTGGAATTCCTTTGGGCTCGCTGTAAGCTACAGATCATGTTGAGAAACCTTCATGGAGGACTTTAGCTTCGCTTTTCTCTGGGAAAATTGGACGGAGGAAGCCCAGACTCGGCCACGATATGGAAAAACATGTATTTGATGACAAGCCGGAGAAAAAAAGGTGAGAATTTTAAAACTTTAGCGTTAATTCCCGATTGAAGTGGAGGAGGTCGCCGCTGGCGGCCGCTCAGTTGCCTGCCTTGTCTCCTTTTCTCCTATTACCGACCACCGGCCGAACGTAACATACGAAAAAAAACGCTTAATACGGCCCAGATCGCGAAAAACACCACACATGAATAGATTAACATTTAAGTCACCTTTATTGAAATATTTCGAAAGAGGTTCATTTATAAATGTAATTTTCAGAGCTTTATTCAGAGCTTTAGTCGTTACTCTCATAGATTTCAACATATTTCTATTGTTCGTCTTAAGTGAACAATTATTAACCACGAACACATAGGGTGGTCTGCCTGTGTTTCTGAGGGGGTAAGTAAAAAATGAGCAAAAAGTGGTCTTTTTTGAATTTTCTGATGGGGTTAAGAAAAAATCGGGTGTTTCTGAGGGGGGCATCATGTCGGCACTTTGATCTTTTTTTTCTTAGGGGGTAAATGTTGACTTACCTCGTCAACAGGGGGAGTGTGGATATAAAATGGAATGGCCCTTGGCTTGCGGTTAAAACCGAATCATTTCATCGACAAAATAGGATGGAATTCAATACCCACCTTGTTTAGTGCAAGTTCTTCTTCAAGTGAGGAAGAGTCTTTATGCCAGACGTGCCAGTGTAGTGGGTATTCTGAGAGGATGTTATCTCTTGAAATTGTGGGAGGAGATGCGGCCAAAATGTCCTTTCCTCCACTGACCGCCATTTTCGGGCTGTTGTCATTTTTTGCACATCCGCTGACCGTAATTTCGCTTTTGCATCAGTCTCGTGACAGTCTCGTTCGGTGCCTCGGGTGCAAGAGGATGTTTTTTCTCTATTTCAAGCGCCGGAAAAACTGGATGCTCTCACAAGTTAGGGTTTTGGCCCATGGACTATAGTTGGCTTAAAACTAACGGTTCGTGTACTTGGTCCATAAGAGGAGGAGTGGGGACGGTCTAAAGCTACAAGAATACATTATAGACGGGGATTGGGGTGTGATTCCAGGGGACTCGAGCTACAATAGTTTCACATTCAGTATATAGCATCTCTTCAGTCGACAGCATACTAAATGTGCCTTTTGGTAAAAATATTTTATTTTGGTTTAGTCAGGCTATACTATACTCGCTTCTCTCGTCCCCAGATGTTGTCAGAGCTAGTTTGAAGCTCCACACATCATCTAACGGCTCCACAAAAATGGGAAAGCAACCATTCTCTTCTAGCGATCAGTCACATTCGCTTGGTATGTTTCCGCCTTCGTTATTAGCACAACAAGCGTGTGTTATAAAATGGTCAACGAATTGCGCGCGCTGTGCTTGGTCAATTCGAACTCATATATTGGATAGTTTTCGAAACTAACTTAAGCATGCCCCCCAAAAAATTAATTTTCTCAATAAACAGAAAGGAATTGTTTCTATTCATTGGGCGAACATTATTAGTAATCAAAACCGGGATAAGTCGGCCGGATAACTATATTATCCTCAATAGCAGCAAGTTCGCAATGTACATTATCATCTTTTGAAAGGCAAACAAACCTCTCATACTGTGCGAAAACACTTGAAAATATTTAGCAATTAAACTTGCATTGACAAGCCGTTCGAGATAACATCAAACTTAAGCACCCAGTTTAGCATCCTATTGGTTTGATCACTGGACTGAAGAACTCCTGGGGCGATTCGTCTTCCTCGATCGACTGGTTCCTTTGAAGGATTGCGATAGTGCCAATACTTTCAAAGCTGTGCACTGTTCGAAAAACACGCAAATAGAAGAATGTAGTTTCAAGGTACCAAACTGGGGTTTGTTTCAAGTTCTATAATTTCGAATCGCTGGAGCATTTATTACATGTAACTATCAAATGTTCGTAGTTTAGTAGCTTTTAGTCGCGTGATCCAAATTCGCTTTAAGAGAACGCTGACGAAGCGTAACATTTATTCATAAATAGAAAAAGAATATATTAATACTTGTCTTCAATTCCAGTTGGTAGGGGTGGAAAAACTTTATTGCGATTTCGTCGCAAAACTTATTACTTTAACATCTTAGAACAGAAACCGACTTTACTTGTTCCCACCTAATTTGTTTGATTTCCCTCGCTTTTTCTTGCATGACGATACAAATCTCTTATGTCTAATTTAAAAAACGCCAATGTCGCTGTTCACTTTGCCTTTATACTTGTCGCTGTCGTAATTTCACGACAGCTTTCTTGTCATTCGTCGTCATTTCAGTTCCTTCATGTCGCCGTTTCAGAGCCGTGTCGCCTGTCGGAATTTACCCCTTACGGGGCCTGACTGTAGCCTATGTGTTCGAGAGTTAAACAAATTTCGCTCATAAATTTGTCCATTGGGTTGCCGTAGAGATACAAAGAGTTAATAGTGGCATAGTCAACTGACTGACCTCGTGGGCAATACGATAGGAGATAAAGGTATAAAAAACTTGGATGAAGCACTTCTATAAAATAGTAAATCAGATTAACCAAGTTAGACCTCAATTGGAATAGCATGGGAGATCAAGGTTTAATTTATATTCTTGTGCTGTTTGTTGACCAAATTTAAATGCCCTGTTGCAGAAAAGGTGCGAGACATCGCTCGCGAAGTCATATTGGCGATGCTCGGGGCTAAAGAAACATGCTTGAAATAGAGTGCAAATTAAAAGCATTTCCCAAAGTATCAGTTTGAATTCGGTATACATACTTTATGATTAGATATAGCTAGGGTGTGCCTAGTTATGGCTAATTAGATCCTGTTCAGTCAAGGAAACGGATATATTTGTTTCTCAGTGGTAGCCCTTGCTTAAATATATTTTGGTTATCAAACATTTCTGTCAAAATAGTTTCATTGGAAAAACAATACCGGTTGAGGTATAAAAGGTTGCCCACAGCAAAGGCACAAAAAAATCTTGCAAGCTTTTGAAGGACGAGGAAAAAATCCTGCATTTCAACTAGTCGATCGTAGTGAATGTCATACCCATCAATCACTTTTCTAATAGTTTAATTTAGATATGCGATGGTGAACAATAGTGTCTGCGTAGGAGGCCAACTAAATGCATGCCAATTTCAATTTTTGACAAAAATGTCCTCCTTATATGGCCAAGGGGAGGAGAAATGACAGAAAAGGTGCGTGGGGACTCTAATTGTCGAGGAGGCAGAAGATTTCATTCCTCAAATGCAGTATCCATCCAGATATACGCCGTCCATACTTTAGTTTCTACTCCAAAACTCTTTGATTTTGAACTCCGCGGCCAGCTATTCTTTGGACCTCCGTGAATGCAGGTTGGTTTTCTGTTTCTTCTTTTAAAACATTACAGGATGTATGTGGTTAGAATCTTTGCTAATCTAGCTAGTAACTTCAATGGCACAGTAATTGTACGCCGCATAAATTGCCGGCTTAACCGCAACGCTAGTCGAAGCGTTTCTTTCAGGTATAAAGGTTAGCTTCTCTACTTCTAGCCAGCGTTATCTTCTAGCGATCAGTCACATTTGCTTGGCAGGATTGCGCCATCTTTTTAGACACAACTCTTCTACGATTCAAGAGAAGAAGGAAAAGCTTTTTCAACTAGACTCTTTTGCTCTTAGATGCCATAGTACATTAAGTGATAGTTTTGGTATGTGATCTAGTGGCTTCTATACTCGACAACCATTAGCCGCCAATGCGACGAAATTCACAGACACTGGTCATCTGTGTTAGTATATTTAGTTTCTCCAAATCATCGACCGTCATATTTGTTACTCATCCAAATAAATTTAGTAATTAACAATACATCTTTGCCCAGAACAAAACTATCGCATAGAGAACGTTCTTTTTTCCAGCTAGTGGCATGATTTCATCATTGCAGAACTGCGGACGTTTGGGGCGAATATTTGACGGAATAATGTTGCTCTGTGTTTCACAGTTAAGCCGACTGGTATGTGCGGAAACTTTGCAAAACAGGCAAAACTACGTACGTTGATTATTTATGATCAATCCTCGCTCCTAAGTCATAAACTATTGATTGAGTACTAGAAAATGTGCCGGCTAAAAGTACTCGTTAAAGTTAAACGTGCGATGAAATGGTCAACAGTGAGTCGTGAAAACATGTTCGCAATGCAAGTGACATCTCAAGTTTATCGCTGAAGTGACTTTGTTCACAGTACAACAGTAGACAAACGGCCACAAAACAATTCTTGAGAATTAGCCAAAGAGGTTTTTCTCAATAAATTGTGTTAAGCAACACACTCAGCTCGATTTTGAAACCAAAACGGAGAGGACGTACATCTATAAAACACTGAGTTTGGTATAGCGTACACAGTTGCATGCGAAATACTGCTCATTTCCACTATAGTTTCACGCATGGTACCTAGTTTAAAATTGTAGTTTGTGGCTGGCCTTGATTGATTATTCACTGACCTACTTTCTGTGGGAACAGAAGAGAAAGATGAAAGGAAGCTTATGATTGTACTTGACGAGCCAAAGCGACGCACATTTACCTTTTGGCCGACTAAAAGCGAGTGACATTTAGCACTGATAATAATTTTAATTATTATGCCTTAACGAAGGCAATGAATCAAATTCAATTGTGCAAAGTAAGTTAGAAAAGTAACAGATTTGTCCTATAATTTCTATTCTTGTGTTGCTTGTCGACGAAATTTGGACACCGCTGTTGCAAATAAAAATGCGAGACATCGCGCTCGCAAAGTCATTGAGGCGATGCCCGAGGCTAAAGAAACATGCTTGAAATAGAGTTACAAAAGCATTTACCACGCAGTCAAAACATTTGTCAAAATTCTGTTTAGGATTTGTATTTTTCGTTCCAAATAAGGTCAACAAATTCTCCAATTGGTCAGATTTTTCAGTGGTTCTTTTTTAAACAATAAGATAGTTATAAAACAATGTAAGACGCATTTTATCACTTCAAAATGTTGATGATGAATATGGTTTATTTCGAAAATGAACAAAACAAGATTGCGAAAAGAAAAAAGCACATTTAAAATGATATAAATATTAGCCATGCGTTAAATTGTCATGGATATTTTAAAATATTTACTCTTAATAGGTTATTATTATTTAAATTTCTGAAATTTCACTCTGTTCAATGTTGCGTTGAAAAATTATTACTCGAATATAAGCAGCTTCTTCTTGGCAAAATGTTTGTGTTTCTTAATGTGATTTCCTTGTTTCATCCGAACTTTCTACACCAGAATGGCAGAACAAAGACGACAGATATCAAATATTAAATAATATTAAATATCAAAACTTATTTTATAAAAACCACTCTTTTTCCCTGCGGCAACATTTCGTCATTGCGAAATATCTGTCCGATGTATTATTAAGTGGCGTGATAGGCTAAAAATGTCATCGCAACTAGGGTTTTTAATCAGTCTTTATCCACGCACACAAGTTCCTCTTTTATTTTGAACCTGCTAGTGTCTGCTGCTCTTTGCCCTATGTTAAGGCAAGTTTGTTTTCTTTTTTCAATAAAATGTTTAGGGTTAATCTGGATATATGCCGTAGATTTGTGATAATTTCAGTTATAATTAAGCTAGCGATTTATGGTGGGAACCAATTAAGGTGGTGGCCGTCAAATCCAATAATCGATCTCTACGACTTCACGGAAAAATATGGGACTGTGAACAGTCTACTACGTCTTTAAAGTAATGTTAGCGCTTCTATATCTATCAAGAATCATGAGAATTCTTTTTTTATCGATATCACATTCGCTTGGCATGTTTGCGCCATCGTTATAGACACGACTCATCTACGATTTAAGAGAACGAAAAAAGCTTTACCTTATGGCCGAATGGTTTAGAATGCTTCCATAAACTGATTTTTTTAACTGCACTCTTTTGCTTTTAAAAGCTGTAATACATTCTCTATAAGAGCCATGCAAAATTATAGGTAAGCGATAGCTTTTGCTATGGCCGGATTTAGCGATTTCTGAATTAGCCGCGAAGAGAGCTGGACGAATCTCACAGACACTGGTCAGTTAGTGTTAGTATATTCAGTTTCTGTCATCATATTTGTTACTCATCCAAACTTCGTGAATTCAATGAAATCAACATCTTTGTCCAGAAAAGAAACCATCGCATTAGATCATTCTTTTTCCAGCTAGTGGCACGATTTCATCATTGCAGAAACTTTCAGCCTGCACAGTTGCGAAATACTGCTCACTTTCCACCATATTTAGTATAACTTACTATGTTTCTATTCTGATTTTACTCTCTTAGTTTGCAATCGGAAAACGGGAAAAATTATTTGAGTTAGAGCTGGATATGTGTGGTTAGAATGTAAGCTTATCTAACTAGTGACTTTTTTCGCTGAACAATTATTATATCAACTGATGTTATTCTGTTCATAATACACAACAGTAGACAAATGATTAAACTGCCACAAAATAATTCTTGAGAATTAGCCAAAGAGAAAAGCAAAACGGAGACGTGTATCAGTGATAAAATACTGAGTTAGTGAAGCGCACAAAGTTGCGAAACACAGCTTATTTCTATGATAGTTCGGTAGAGGGGTCTGCTAATCGGAAAACGGGAAGAATTATTTGATGAAGTCAATGCGAACACTCAATAATTATAAAAAAGCCTACGCCCTGTAGACAGTTGGAACGTTGTTCATTTCGTTTACATTTCAATCGGGTCGAATCGGGAAAGACTGATTGTGAAATCCGCTGCATCTGATTAATCAGAGAATAAATTGATCTAATGTATACATAACTGATGTGGCGCGACTTGTCTTATTACGAAATCTGTCAGTTACCGTTGCGAAATATTTATACTGACGAGGCCCACGTAATTCGATAAACAAACGAAGGACTCTAGCAAGTTTTCTTTGATTTGTAAGCCGAAAAACATGACCGACTGCAATGCAAGGACGCGGAAGAACCAGAAGAGCTGTCGGATTTGATATGTTTGTAACGCATCAGTAGTTTGAGTGCGGATACAAGTTATCCGACCGACAAAATTTGTCCTTTAGTTTTGTCATGGACAATTTAAATTTTGTCTGCTAGTGCGGATAGGCCGATTGAGAACAGTTAAAAGGACCCTTTGTTTCAACTGGATGTGGGTCATGTCGCCCCAATGCACGGTCGCCCCAAGTTACGTCGCCCCAATCCATGTCACGTCGCCCCAAAAATAAAGTTACGTCGCCGCAAACACTAAAGTCATGTCGCCCCCAAATAAGTTCAGTCGCCCGCTAACTTAAGTAAAGCCTTCAAGTGTTTGAAAAACTACCTATGACTCATGCAAAGGAAAAACACAAATTTAATTCCAATCTTATGCAAGTCTGAAGTGCAGCGTATTACATTGTGGGAAAATTAATGTTTGTTTACCGTTATTCAATACTGACCGCGTTTCGGATTACTATCATCATCATCATCATCATTATTATTATTATTAAAACGACGCGAAAAAATTTGGAAAAATTGCGAAGGTCGGTTCTCCATCGAATTACCATGAGGTTGCTCAAAGAGCCTATGATTAAAACATCCGGATAACTATAATTTATACAGTGCTTTACGCGACTCGCTTAACAAGATCGTTGTTGCTTTTTTCCTTACACAAGTTCAGCAATATATAATGTATTTACAACACTGGAATACTTTACTTAAGTTAGGGGGCGACTGAACTTATTTGGGGACGATTGGGCCGACGTAACTTCAGCCGGCTTTGGGGCAACGTGACCTGCTACCTTTCAACTAGGCATGCACAATAGAAGTCTAGTTGACAATATCAATAATAATAACAACAGCCAAATCCGTCTTGTGACCAACTCGTGATCAATGTGGCTTGTGTTATATTTGAACTTTACTAATTTCACTCATTGTTATTTTCACAGATCCAGTGAGTACAAAGCCGAATCAAGTACACAATGCAACATAGTATGAAAGAAAGCCTGATAGAAAATTTGAAACACAAAACCTTCAGCCCGTTCGGCTATTTCGTGAATTTTTTTTGGGTCGTAGCTGAAATTACCCTGACTGGCGTCTTTGCAGATATCGAGAGCAGTGAGTCCAGGTTTGATTTTCACTGTGCTGCAAATGCCAATGAAAAAGACCTCGGGAAAACAAAGACGGCAAAGTGTCTCGAGCAGTACAGGAAGCTATACAACAAATTGGGTGTTCCCGTCTTCGCCTTCGTAGTTCTTAATTTTTTTCTGATCGCCTCTGTTTGCGTGGTTTATTCCCTGGTGGTAAAGTCAAGAGTTGACAAACTGCTGAAAGCACTGGGAAACGGAGATGCCGAGAATCAGCCCCCGCCTGTAACACGCAAACTGTTTAAGGCGTACTGTTGTCAACTTGGCATTAAATTGGTTTTTGGAATAATTTTTATCTTCCTGCAAACTCAACTGTTTTATCCGTCCAACTTCCCACCAAGCTTCGAATGTAATGATACGCCAGAGAGCAGTAAAGCGACGAATGCATCAGCCAGCAACATTCAGAACATGACTAAATACACGTGTCAACATCAGAGAGCAGAAAAGAAAACCTTCTGGGCGAAAGCTGTGATCGTGGTGAATGTAATTTTAATACTTTTTATTCTGATAGAGTTCTTCTGCATCGTACTTTGTCGAGTACGTAAAGGGAGAGAATTCCTCAATGACTCGAACTTTCTGAAAGTTTATCTGAGACGGCAGCAGCACCAGCAGCAAGAACAAGCACAAGTGCTACTGGAAGAGACTGTTTCATTATCGTCTTATATCAGAAGCCTGAAGGGACGTATCATGCAATGCACTGACAAGCTCCAAGATCTTGAGCCACACTTTAATAACGCTAAACAAGGTGAAGGCAAAACACCAATTCCGGAGTTTGAGGGCATTTATACCAACGTAGTTCTTATTGAAAACAGAGCAGAATACGACTTTAGCGAAAATAGATTAAGATACAATAACTTTAGAGAGGAAGCATTAAGCGCATTCCCCATTCAAAACAAAGATTATCAAGGCGAAATTCGTTGTCAACCACTGGAAAGACCAGAAGACATTGTTGATAAAAAGGGATCAAGTCTAATCATTGGTCGTCCTGGAATTGGAAAAACTCTACTTTGCACCAAGTTTCTTCGAGGCTGGGCGTCGGATAAGCTGTTTAACAGCACACAAGACAGTATTGTTTTCCTCATAAAGCTCAGAAGATTCAACTCGGAAGAGAACAGGGAGCTCAATCTTCGTGAACTACTCGATAGAGCAGAATTTTTACCGGAACGTCTCCCCGATGAAGCCTGGAAGTACATTCTTGACAATCCTGAGAAAGTCCTGATTTTGTTCGATGGCCTGGACGAATATAAAGACCACTCAAAAATCGCTGCCGAGACCGTTGACCGTGCCTTATATCCCAAAGACACCGCGCAGAAACGGATGCCTATCCATTCCTTATATTTCAAAGTAGTAAGTGGAGAGCTTCTCCCCAGAGCTACCGTTTTAACGACTACAAGAGCCACTGCAGTGTCAAGCCTCGAAGATCTCAACATTTTTGACAATACATTTGAAATTCTCGGCTTTACAACTGAGCAAGTCGACAAATATGTGGAGAACTTTACGAAAAAAGCAGAGGAAAAGTTGAGCGGTGTAGGAGAAAAGATGAAGACACACATCCGCGGGAATGCAAATATACTTTCACTCTGCTACATTCCAGTTAACTGCTTCATCATTTGCTGCAGCCTGCTGCGAGACGTACGGTACCACACGGACAAATTAAGAATTGATTTAAATGATGTTAGCCTTCCTACAAAACTTACTAGCCTGTACAGAAAAGCAATGAGACTGTTTTTCTTCGAACGCAACAAAAAATACAGTCATCTTAGCAGAAAAGAAATTGAATCCGACGAGTTACCCCGTGAAGCGAAAAGGGAAGAAAAACAGCAATTCAAACTACTAGGAAAAATCGCATTCAAAGGTATAGAAGAAGGAAGACTTATTTTTACAAAAAGCGAAGTACTGAAAGTGGTAAACAGCTCACTTTTCTACCAAATGCGGGATCATCACATAAGCCCTGACAAAACAGAAGAACAATTCTGTTTCATGCATCTGACAATTCAGGAATACTTCGCAGCGAAGCATATAACCGATACCATGAATGAAGCAGAATTGAGAACATTTGTTGAAGAACACATCGATGAAGGTGAATGGCAAGTTGTTTTGCAGTTCGTGGCTGGTCTGCTCGGTGAACGAGATGAGCAATTAAAGATCTTTACTGATCTGCTTCCCGAGGAAACAGAAGAGAAAAATGAATGGCAGCTGATGGATACGATACTCGAGTCAGAGCAACGCACATTTACCTGTTGGCCGACTAAGAGCGAAAAACATTTAGCACTGACAATTATTAAATGTATTCATGAAGGCAGTGAATCAAACGTAGTACAAAGCAAGTTAAAAAACATTAGATTTAATGCAGTAGATTTTAGTGATTGTAGGCTCGCTCCTGCTAACTGTACAGCAATAGTGCATGTGTTTAAACATGTTCAACAAATTTCTCTCATAAATTTGTACGATAATAACATTGGCCCGTTGGGTGGTGCAGAGATTACAAAGTTGTTTGACAATGACAATAGTCAACTAACGGGCTTAAACCTCTGGGGCAATAGGATAGGAGATGAAGGTGTAAAACAATTGAGTAAAGTAATTGTAAAAAGTAATTTAGAATTGTTAAACCTCGGTGGCAATAGCATTACAGATAAAGGATTAAATTATTTAAGTGATAAACTTGTTAATACAAAAGTAAAATCGTTAGACCTCGGTGGCAATAACATAACAGATAAAGGATTAAATTATTTAAGTGATAAACTTGTAAATACAAATGTAAAATCGTTAGACCTCAGTGACAATAATATTACAGATAAAGGATTAAATTATTTAAGTGATAAACTGGTTAATACAAAAGTAGAATCGTTAAACCTCGGTGGCAATAATATTACAGATAAAGGATTAAATTATTTAAGTGATAAACTTGTTAATACAAAAGTAAAATCGTTATACCTCAGTAGCAATAATATTACAGATAAAGGATTAAATTATTTAAGTGATAAACTGGTTAATACAAAAGTAGAATCGTTAAACCTCGGTGGCAATAACATAACAGATAAAGGATTAAATTATTTAAGTGATAAACTTGTTAATACAAAAGTAGAATCGTTATACCTCAGTAGCAATAATATTACAGATAAAGGATTAAATTATTTAAGTGATAAACTTGTTAATACAAGAGTAAAATCGTTAGACCTCAGTAGCAATAATATTACAGATACAGGATTAAATTATTTAAGTGATAAACTTGTAAATAGTCAAGTAAAATTGTTATACCTCATTAACAATTCAAACATAACACGTGAAGCTAAACAGCGCATCCGAGATGCTAATCCTAATTGCTTTTTTTTCTATTAAAATTATTTTAAAACTATTGTCATTGTCTTCAACAAATATCAACTAAACAAATTGTTAAGATTATTGTTGAGTGACCGACTGAAAAAGACAAAACAGAAACTCCGTAAAAAAAACTTAAAACAATCTTAAAATATATGAAGACAAGTTTTCATGTCAGTGACTGATGCGTGAAGATATGAATCATGTTAAGATTGAAGTCGCTTTACATCTTCAATACAACAACAGGTGTCTAGGTAAGATGAATTTTTGTGTTTTATATCATTTGACATTAAAACATCTTGTGTAAGATATGGTTTTATATTTACGGAGTTTTTGATAAACAAAGGTCACTCGGCTAAATACCAGTTAAAATATCGTGTTAGGAGAAGACATGTTGCAAACACCACAAATATATATGTCAGGCAAAAACACTTTAATAAGCTACTAAATTCAAAGAAAACTGTACACAGAAAGAAAGACAAAACAAAACATCATTCTTAGCTGTTTTATCGACGGTAACAAATCCATTGCTTGTGTTTGAAAGTTGTGTTTGCTTCATGTAGCGTTTTGAAACGAAATCGTCTTTTCAACTCCAAAGGATTTCTAGCAGACCAAACCGGCTTTACAACTTGGAAAATTTTTTCAAGCCAGCAGCACTCAAACAAGTGCAAACAGAAAACCCAGCCTTCGCCAGAAGCGTGAAACTGTCAAACTGAAATTAAGGATGGGCCGATACTCGATACCAAATATTCGATACATCGATATTTTGACAATTTTGAAAAGTATCGATACTTTCGAAAAATATCGCACTTTCGATACGCTTTCGATACTGCACACGTGACCTGAGCCTGCGGTCTTCTGGTCAGCACCTGCGGTTTAAAAATACAATTTTGCTCAAAGAAATATTGATGTTCTTGTCAATAATTGCATTTTCCTTGCCTTGACTTTATGTCCACACATTGCTGATGCAACAGTGAAACAAAAAGACCAAAATCAGCATTCTTGGCTAACATTTATAATGCCAGGTCTGTCCTTTGTATGGTCACGTGACAAACCAATGACATCAGGACGGAAATGACGTCATAATATCGATATCGAGAAAAAAGGCAAATATCGTATCGATATCGTATCGTTTTGAAAAACCAGTATCGGCCCATCCTTAACTGAAATGAAAAACAACGCTTGGCGACATTTTGCTGGGATGTAGGATCGAAATTATCCAATCAAAACAATGCTGTGTTTCCCGAGAGGTCCTCCTTGTGAGTTGAAAAGAAAATGGCGCCAAAATCGGACCATTGCAGATCAAGGCAAGCTTCGGGTAAAAATTTTTCAGGAATGAGTTTTTTCCAGCCTTAGTTCACTGCTGGGATTTTTTTTCAGGTGTGCGAGCTCAGCAGAAGTTTTTTAAGCAGAAAAAAAGTATCTTTTTTTGTCTTGGGAGCTGGAATTTTAATGTAGGCAATCACTCTTCCGTTGGTTTCAAAGGTTCACCACTTACTTGCTCCAAGGTTAAGCAGCGATTGTAGATTTACTTAAATAAGTCATTGTGTTAATAATTTGAACTGTAGAAGACACCAGAGAGTTGTCAATAATTTTGTTCCTAAGTTTTTATGACATCCTTCTAACTTTTAAAATTTTTTTACATCAAAATTGTTTTTAAGTAACAGAACTGTAGATATTCACAACTTAAGAATAACAAGGCTAGACTCTCAGAGTTTGCTAATCGAGCTTATTTGCTCCAAGTTTCAGCAGAAATTGTAGACCTGTGTACTTAAATTTAAGTCACTGTGATAATAATTTGAACTGTATATACACAAATATGTAGAAGACAACAGAGTTGTTGAAAATTTTGTTCCTTATAAGTTTTTTGACACCATTCTACTTTTTAAAGATTTTTCAATCAGTTTCAAAATTGATTTTAAAGTATTCACAACTGTAGATAATTTTATTTACAAATTTAGATTAACAAGATGAACTTTCAGTTCTTAACTGATCTTAGTAACTTGTTAACTATGTAAATATAGAATTTTTGCTTTTCAATTTAGAATAAATATTTTGTTAGGAAGTTTTGTGTTGTGTTCAATTTTAGCTTGATATAAAATTAGGATTTGGACAAACTATGCTTGGCTATGAAACCGGCACAAGATGAGTTTTGCGACATATAATTTAAAAAAAAAATACTGTATTCAGAGAGGAAGCCACATCGGCTCTAGCTGGTTTTCATGCGGGAGGTCAAATTGGCATTTGGAAATGTTAGTTTTTCAGGAGGGAGGAAACCGGAGAAAAACCCTCGGAGCAAGGCGAGAACCAGCAACAAACTCAACCCACATATGGCACCCGGCCAGATTCAAACTCAGACCCCATAAGCTAAAATTCACCAACATAAACAACCTGCATTATAAAGAAAATGTTGACCTAGTAGATGACATGACAAGCTCAATCAGCTTTTTTGGAGGGCAAATAAAATAAGATTTCTTTTGTTTCATAGTCCACATGGGCCTCTGGTACAAGCTATGGCTTTTAATTTCTTCACTTAACACCTTACTGGCATTTTATATATTCCACTGATCAAAACATTACCGAGACAATAATATTATAGGCTTCATTCATGATGGTCACCAAGAGTGACCAAAATCCAATTTCTCCTCACTATTTTAATACTTTATTATGAGAAAAGGTTATAAGAATCAGTAAAAAGATCACTCAAGGGAAATTGCTTTGATCTTTTGAAAAATTCTCCCAACTGTTACTTCAAGAAAATGTATGAAGTTCAGTCAGGAGAATTTGTATGTGGATATTGAGACTTTTAAAATAGGTTAACTGTCTTGCAGCATATTGGCCTAGTAGGCAAAATCCTTAGTGGAGGTAAGACACAAAGAAAATCCATTAAGAGCAAAGGCAAAAAATCGATTGGTCGCCAAAGCCTTGCGTCCTAACCGAAAAGCTTTGCAACTGTACCACAAACACAACACGCCTGACGTAAAAGTTGTATGATACTATGTCTAGTGATACACCATGGTTGTAACAAAGTATTCAGATAAAAGCTCAAATCAATGTTAACAAGTGTTGTCTTCTTTTTAATTTCAACACTGCTAATTGAAGATCACTTTACAGACACTACAGGATTTTAGAACTGAAAAAAGAAAATGACAAGACAAAAGCTAAACACAAGTTTTTAAATCAGTAAGCATAATTATTATTTTTATAAGTATTATTGCTTTTTACAAGGATATATGTTAATTATGGTAATAATTTTTTGGAATTATGTATTAATATTATTTGACTGTATAATATGGTACATGGTCATGAATAAATCACTAAACATTTTAATTGTAAGAAAGGAATTATAACAAAAAAAACTTGAGGCACAGATCATCAAGCTCATAAACCTACATGACAGCATTTCTTTGAGTAAGTGTTGTCTACCTCAAATTATATGATAATATACAAAACCGAGCCTGCTTTTCTGGTCAGCTTGGTTGCTAAACAACATGAAATTTCTGTGACTTAACTTTAGCAAAGCATTAATGTTCCTTCAACATTGCATCTAAGTATCACTACCATTAGTCAGAAACGGCCGGCCAGCCCAGTAGTTGGGAATGTGAAGTGGGCCTTTATCACAGGATTTTCCCACACATCCCAGGAAGGGAACTCGCATATGAAAGGGGCAGGGATGCTCGTCGTCTCGCTTAGGGATGTAAATTTTGGATTTTTGGTCTCACTTAGGGTATTCTGGGCAAAACGCCAATATTGTTAGCCATAATGGTCTTGTTTAGGGCTGCACACAAAGAAATATACAAATATAAATTCTATTCTTAGTTTTTTGGTATCTTTTCGGGGTCATGAAAAGCTTGAGCCACAGCCAGATTGGTCTCTTTTAGGGGTTCTTTTCAAAATTTCCAATGAGCATCCCCACCCAGGCCTCAAATCCACCAACAGCAGTGTATAATAATTATTTATACAGTGACTGATTTACAAGATAAATTTGACTAATATACCAGTCTGGCCAGCCAATTCAGACTAATGATAACGGCCCTGATCTACTCATCAAACATGTCTTCTTTTTCTCTAGTTTCATTTTCCGGTAAATCTAACTAACATGTAGCTACACAAACAGGCAGGTGGGGGGGGGGGGAACTTGGAAATAGGGGGAAGGGGGTAGAAACTGTACAGGAGGCAGGAAAAAAAGGGCAGAAAACGAGATTCCTAAGGTGGCTAAACCAGAACAAATTGGGAGATTTTGTGCAACCTTGGCTAGTATTTTGCAATAGAAATAGTACAGAGGTGAGAGCCACTAAGGAGGGGGTGGAAGTCTGGGGTAAAAAGGTACAGCAAGCTGGAAGTTTAGATGTTCTGTTCACTTGCGCAAACAGCCTTCTTTTACAGCTACGCTACTGATATTGATTCTTGTTTTAGTCACATGCCTCCCTGGTGTTATTTAAGACTGCTCTGAAACATCCTGGTTACAATAAATAAACCAAACTGTATACTGCATTCTATACTGCATGCATGGAACTATCTCAGTTTTCCATAAAAAGCAAAATATATATATATTTTTTTTACCTTGACATTTTTTTGTGGTGTCTGCAATGAAAACAGGAAACAAGGTAAAAAACAATTAGGGGTACTGGCCATACAATTTGCCACCTTTGATTTTCCATGTGTCAGACAAGCAGTAATGGTGCATGCGACAAAAGAAGAACTTGTAAGTTCTGCCTTTTAAACAGAAAACAACTCTTTGTCAAGCTAATTACAATGTTATTAATATATAATTTCATAACAGTCATGTTATCTAGTAAACTAACAAACACTGTTCCTCTAAAGTAAAAGAAACAATTTCAGAGAACAGATCAGTATCTGCTGCTTGCCCTGGAAAAGTTTAAAGAGGGCCTCGATGGGGTTATGTGGTTAAACTTAGATAGCTGACAACTAGTCAAAGTTTTAACCATCAGCTGAGAAGTGGCATTTTTTAAACTGATAGGCAAAATCTACAAAATGTACTGAGTTGTAAGCAATGGGCTGCAATTTTAACTGATAGCTCAGAAATTGCTAAAAATGTCACTGATTACTAGGATTCAAGTACCCCCATCCAGGCTCTCTTTAAATATCCAACAGGAAGGTCTCCTATGTCCAAAACCTCTTCTCCCTTGTGTACAATAGCTATTGACTTAGTTAGGGGCTTACTTGCTTCCAAAATAATTTCCATAATATTTAACATAAAAAGTATAATTTTTGTCTTCAGTTCTAAGAGCTTTATATGTTTATTTTAAATTATGATGTTTATTACCCTTTTCACTTCCACTGTAATTAATTGGCTCTATCTTTTAAATCTGTGGATGAAACACTGCTAAAAAACTATGAATGTCATGAGCAGACAGCAGTACTTTTATGTGGTAATATTTATTATGATGTACAAGGAAGCTCTATGAAATCCAAGTGCGTGACCATTCAAATGAAAGCTACTGAGCAGTTCCTTCATGTGGTACTGTTTATTATGCTGTACAGACTAACTTAAAATTTAGGTCTGTGGATGAAACCCTGGTGTGTGACCAATCAAATAAAAGCTGTTGAGTAGTACTTTCATGTGGTGCTATCCACCCAAATAAAATATGGGTTAGTCTGGGAAGTGAAAGGAATAATGTTAGATTTAAATTGTTCATAAAATGTCTACAGATCTTCTAATAAAAACATATTTACTAGTTTGAGATTGTAATCTACTGAAAACGTTGTCACCAGTTGTTTAGCAGCTTTTGCGATGTCATAAGCACATTGTATGACCTGTTGAGTGAGGAACGCCATATCTACAGTGTTTCCCGGCAACACAGCACTCTTACACTCCACTTGCAATCTGGCGGCACTACTCTTCATCAGTTGAAGGTTTGGGAGGGCCACAGGTTTGTTAGCTTTGCTATTTAGTGTTACCCTCATTTTAAATAAAGTCTTTATTATTATATGAAGTGAGACGCGCATGCTGTCCACATCTGGTTCCTGTAAGATTCAACCATACATGGAATAAGTACCACAGAAGGGTCTTTCAAAAGACTGAGCCCATGGTTTTTGGAAGGGGATTTGCTAAGCAACAAAATGGAAGGGATGTCATTAAGCAATAAAATAGAAAAAATGTCTCGAAAGAAAAATGCCCTGTGGATTGACCGTGTTGGATCCAATACACACCTTTAAGTTGCCACGTATCCAGCGTGGTGACCTGATGGTGTAGTGGATATCACGCCTGTCTAGTAACAGGGAGACGCGGGTTTGAATCCTGCTCGGGGCATGTAATTTTTCTTTCATTTTCAGAGACGTGTGTCGAAAGCCTTCTGTAATTTATTTACATCTTTCTTTCTAGAAAGGATGTCGCTAAGTAACAAAATAGAAGGGATGTCCCTAAGCAACATAATGTGGCCTAACAGTGGCTGACATGAAAAAATACTTTAAAAACAAAATATCTTTAAATTAAACTTACCTCAGGAAATAAGCTAGCCATATCATTTACAGCAGTGAAAATATTACTTGAACAGGGAATGAAACTGAAATAAAAACACAAGTTGGTGAAAGACATTCATGATGGTGAAAATAATGTGGCATCTTTAATGAAAGTAGGCTTAAATTACCAACTGTGGGTTGTTCCATAGCAAATGTGAAAAGCTGATACTGTACATTTGACTCAGTGAAGTTGTTTAACCAGGATTTAACTTTATTAAATAACCCCACAATGACTTATTTTTCGATTTAACGAACCTTTGTACAACAAAGTCCTCGAAATAACGAACAATATTTTTCGTCCCAGTTACAGCAAAATATATGGAAAAGAACCTTGATATAACAAAACCTCGATATAGCGAACACATTTTGTCAGTCCCTTGGCCCTCCGTTATATCGAAGTTCCACTGTAATAGAAAATATTGAGTTCAGATGTTTACCAGCTGTGCCTTCCTGCCTGTGCTGACAGCAGCAGTTCTTGTATTTTCTTGGTGATCTGTTCCGTGCACCGTACCACATCTTCCTGTGATGGCTGCAGTCTAATATCTTTTGTGGCTTCATGAACTAAATCATCTACTGCGTGGATCAGCTTCTCAGCCTCCCGATCCCACTGTTCATCAAAAGGGCTGTCCGCTAGCAAAGAGAAAAGAAATTGACTTCAACTATAAATTTCGCAGTAAAATGACTTTGAATGGTGAACTTTAGAAATTTAAATTCAAAATAATGATTTCTGTTAAGTAGCCACACTTCAAGCTTGAGAGAACTTTTTTCTGACTTAATCCTTTGCCAACACAGACATGTAACCTTGAAAAAAATTGAACTTGGGACCAGAAAAAAAAAGAAAGGAAAAAAAACCATAGGCTCGATAGCACTGTGACAAGAAAACAAAAATAAACAATACTCACAAGAACTCATTCTTTCATGTTCCCTCATCTCTTTGACGTTTAGATATCTATGTTCTTCGTCTGGTTCATCTGGTGAGTCAGTCACATTATCATATGGATTAACTACTTTACTTCTACTCGCATCCCCGGTGTGAGATTGCCCCAGGGTGGTGGGCTGAGTTTGGCGATTTAGGAGAGAGCCTGGGGCAGCATATGGCTCTATGTTTCCGATATCCTCAAGATCATCTTCATCACTTGCATCTTGGAATGCCTGAGTTAATAAAATGGAAAATATGTGACTTGTTAAAAAAAAAATCTAAAGGAGTGTCATTTCACCGACACACACAACAGAGTAAAGAGACTTTAAAACTTATTTCAAGAATTCCCTGTATACGTTTCTATGTATCTACCAAGTCTCTTCCCCTTTGGCTATTATTTATATAGTTACAGATGTATGTTCTACTCACCGCAGGAGAAAAAACGTTATCATCACTTCCATTAAGAATTCCTAACTGACTCCTCAAATTTTTGTTTTCATCCTCTAATTTGTGAACCTATTAACCATTTATAAGAGAAATTTTAATCAGCAGAAATAAACAGTTGTAAGAGTAGAGTCAACACAAAGAGTAAGATGCTTGATATTTTGAACGAAACCCCAGAATAACCAAAACATCCAGCTGTGGGTCCAACTCATATAAAAAAATATTTTTTTCAATCCTCCAAATCTTCCTTCATGAATTGGTTAACTTAGAAATTAGTGACAAATTAGTAACAGACTGTTTATAGCCTTTATTTTACATCTTGACATTCTGTTAAAGGAACGATTGTCAATTGTAAACATTGTAGCTGTTGTAGCGTCACGGCAATTTTCGAAATAATATCTCCATTTCTATTTGGCGTAAATCGGTGATTAAAACGGTCAAACTATCTATATGAACACAGCTAGCTAGTAGAAGGAAAGGTGTTTAACGAAGTGTTAATGATGCGTTGTGAACTTGAACATTTTATCACTTTTTGCAAGATAAAGTTTCGGTCTGAGCGGTAATGTAGTCCGTAGTTCGGTCGAAGAATGGTAAACTTGAATGAATTACTTTTCACGGCTTGAGGGAATTAAACCGAAAACAATGGCTTGACAATCCCTATCAGTAACTATTGTTTCTTCACCGCGGTATACTGCGTCTTGCTTACTGCGGCGTTCGGTCACGTTCGTCCGAGACGAGGTTGAGCTTTCCGCGGTACCGCAGTGAGTTCACGGCACAACCGCGCGGCAAGGACGAGGTTTCGCCGCGTGCTTATGGGTAAGTAGTTTCGGGCAGTACTGTATGTCACGGTATTTTAAGTCATTTTTCTGATTACTTTCAAATAGAAGGAAACCTCGAAATACATTCTAATGTAGAAAAACACTAATGGAGTACTGGTTTCGACTGACAAAGATGAAAACAGATCATGATTGACAAACTTGAAAAAAATTGCCAATTTTTTCAGGATGCATTGTCTATGACGTAGCCCCTTTAAAAAACAACTTGTCTACAGTTCCCTTGCCTCTCGCTCCAACAGTGCCCAAAAGGTTTTGAGATTGTGTGACAAGTGTACCTTGTGGCCTCATTTAAAGTGATGAGAGATGTAAGGTTAAAATAAGGCAGACATCAAGTGCTTTGTTCTATTTGGATGAGACACCCAAAGGCAAATACAGAGAGACATGGCAAAGTATCATCTTGGATTTAAGACACAGAGGAAGGCAGTGGTTGTGGAAAGTGACAGGGCGGCTAAAGAGGAGAAAGATCAGTGACCCCAACTCTCTACACTTGTAATTATTTGGCATTCTGGGAGAGACAGAAACACTACCCACACCAGATCCCTCCCCTCAGGACTGTCCTGTGCTTTATTATAATGTCAGTAACAGCTCCTAACCGATGCCTGGAGGTTCTAAATTTCATGACTCTGATTTGCATTCACTTGAAGGAGCTGTTGAACACAAGCCTGAAAAAGTAACAAATAAATAACATTTATTATATAATTGTATATCTTTGTTTATGAACAGGCCTTTTGCAAGATTACTGACTCAGTTGCCCAAAATTCACCAATGTTCAATTAAAACTATAGATAACTTAATAACTAGTCTAGGCAACTGACCCCAAATTATCACTAACTTCTAACATGATCCCAGTTGATTGATTTTGAGAAGTCCACTTGAAGTTTCCTCATCTAGAACACAACCCCGTGTACAAAAATTCTCATTGTACTTTACTTACATTCGCTGTAGACAGAGCACTTTCAACTGCTAAATAACGCTCCATGGACACAGAGTCTTCTGCTAGAAAACTTGTAGTTGTTCCCTGTCAACAAAGTAGCGTAGTACCAGTTATGCTTGGGTCAATGTCTATGCAGACTGTTAGAACAGTCAACTTGCTTAATTGAACGTAAAGAAACATTTCAAAAGTGTTCACCTTTTCAATCTGCACTTTTGTGGTCATTTTTGATGGGTTCTGGAAAAAAAGGAAGTATATAATTATTTACTTTTAAGTAAGATAAAGATGCAGGTTAGTTTGAAGACTCAACACTTATCATTGGTTCTTTTTAATAAAATCTCATTAACAAAGATCCAAAGAAAAGTAGCACAAGCTAATGCACCATAAAAACACAAAAAATAGGAAAACAGACTATTAAGAACCAAGGTTTGCCAAGATTGGGGAGTTTTATTAAATAAAAAAATAATAATAAATGCATATTTCCTACTAATTGGTTATCCAGATGAAATTTGGCTTACTTTTTCAAGATGTACCATTTTCATAAGTTAATGTTAATAACTTGTTTACTGAAGTACAGTAGGAAGCGAAAATGTACCATGGTGGGAATAATAACATAATTTTATCACCTCTGGTGTGGATTCTTTATCAACTGGCTTCTCGTCTGAAGGTACTTCATCATATTCATGATCATAAGCATCTTCTTCAATTGGGAAAATATGCGACTCAACAAAACCTGGTTAAGGGAGATAGAAAGTAAATACTAACAAAGTCAAACCCTGTTTATACAGACACCTCATATGAGCACTGAGGACATCGAGTCATGAATGGTCCCAGACATATGCAAACATGATATTTGAAATCTCTCATAAGTGGACACCTCTCCTAAAAGGAACCCTACTTACAGTTGGTTCAACTGTATAGGCAAACGCTGTTAATACAGACACTGTATGTACAGACCACAAGTGTTTGCTTTACTGAGGTGTCTGAGAGTTGAGAGAGTGAAGCTTGAACAAGATAAATGACTTCAAACTTTTGGGTGTCATCACTAGTGAGGCAAAAGAAGATTGAAAAAACAAAACCCTGAGTTCACATACCTTGTGCGAGGTCAGGATTGGATCCCTGTTCTCGTCGTCTTGCATCATTCAATATATCAATAATTAACGCTGCAAATTCTTTGGCATTAAACAATGCCAACTTCTGTCTACCCTGCAAGACAAGTTTTTTACAGATGAATTTTTATGCGACCACCAGTCATATGTGACAACCAACCGTACATGTGAGTCACGACTGCTTTTCCAAAATTCCAACATGATTCTGTTTGTCAGAACACTATAGTTGGAACTCTCATATTAAGCAACCTTGTCATTTTATTTGCTTCATCACAACGCTAACAGTATTTGCAACTTGGAAATTACACTGGGCAAACTAAAATCTCTTCAAATTACTAGGCAGCCTTTTGAAATGCATTTTCAATGGATTTTGTGCCTCTGAAACAACTACAAAGAATCATTTAAAATTTATATCCCTTGTGGTGTGCCTTCTCAAGATCTTATATGTGACCACCTTCCATAGGCAAACACATAGGCTAGACACTGTTGATGGTCACTTATGCATACCTGCCAACTCTCCAGATTTTCCCGGGAGTCTCCAAGTTTTTCATTAAATCTCCCGGTCTGATTTTCGGAGTGTATTCATACATTGTTTTAAATGATCTCCTTACAATGCAAAGATTTCTGGACATCTCCAGATTTTTGTACTCTGGGGGTTGGCAGCTATAGGTTCCTACCCACATCAGTGTAAATTTTCAACCTTGTAAGTCTGTGAGTTTGAAAAAGTCTTATTTATACTGTTTGTCAACTTACCTGGTTTCTAATGTTGTAGGGAACGATGGATTAACAGGAAGGAATGGTACTGTGATCGTATCACTAACAAGAGCACTGTGATTCTGTGTAGCTAGCCAAACTGATAATACATAATGTGTAGAAGAACAAATAAATAACATAAATTTAATAATTACCACAATCTTGGACAAAACTGTTGAGGCAATTGTACAAATTCATGTAAAAAATACGGTAACCTCTCCCCATGTTGGAACAATTAAAACCCCTACTCCTCACCCGCCCCCCCCCCCCCAGAGGGGGAACACAAGATATTTTGAGGGAAATGTTGTGATGATATTGCTTTTTGAAAGATAATCTGGATTTGTCTCAACAGGTTTTGACCAGGATTGTACATAGCTTAATTTAAAGACAAGTCAAGAATAGAAATCTTCCTTCACACACGCTGCAACGGAAATGATCAATACATTGCTATACAGTTATCAGTTTAGTGTTTTTGATTGGTTGTTATTGCACATGAAAACTCAGCAAAAACTGATTAAAGACAATACTGTTAGTCAGGGTCTTAAAATAATTGAGGAGAACGTGCTGCCTTTGTTATTACATCTGCAAATGGTTAGGCGTTCTAGTCTTCTCGGATAAGGACGATAAACCGTAGGCCCCGTCTCCTGCATCTTCAGTGTTACAATCAGCAGGGGACGTTAAAGAACCCACACACTCATCGTAAAGAGTAGGGCATGGAGTTCCCGGTGTTACAAGTGGTCTGTTCTATTCTATGGGTTGGGTGGTGGGGTGAGATCATACACATGGACGGATAGCAGCTGCCAAAGGCGCCTGATATGCTGATGTCCGGTCTCATCCAATAAAATTCTAACTGTGAAGCGCATTGAGCTTTGTAAATGCGCTATATAAGCACCTATATCATTCATTCATTCATTCATTCAACCCTGTAAATACAGCATGTCAGGGGAACAGAATAATTCAGGTCCAATGCTAGACACCTCTCAGTGACGGATCCAGACCTTCAGATAAGGGGGTTGGGGGTGGGGGGGAGCAATCATCCAGACCCTAGAATAAGGTGGGGGGGGGGCATTCTCGAAAAAAATTTTCTTGGCCGTACGGGCCTCTATTTGGTCTAAAAATAAGGTGGGGGCCCAGGCCCCTCCCCTATATCTGCTACTGCCTCTAACCAGAAAACAATTTGACTCAAACCATCCATGTGACCTGGAAAAATTACTGCTTATAGCTGATTGGATCACCATTACATAATTTAAAGTTCAAAAATAAAAAATTAAAATTTTCCGTTCTCATTCCTCTCAATTATGACACTCTTTATATGTGGCTGTCCTGCACTTATTACTGTCCTTATTTCTAATAATTTTACAACCAATAATAATTCGAGGACACAAATTTCATTTAAAACTTTCATTTCTTGTTTTCTTAAAAAGAGGAGAATTAATTGAATTAATTAATTAACAACAAAGGAATTGACATTAAACATTGTTTCCATTCACTTTACAAAGGGTTAGCTTAAAGTGACCAAGTGCTGGACAAAAGCAGCTACAGTGCAGCTATTGTGACTGGAGCCACTTAGGATCACTCACTTAATAGGCAACAAAAACCAGACCACATTAATTTTTAGAAATGGAGACAGAATTCCAACTTCCGTTGTTTAGACCAATTTACATTTCCAGGGAATATCTATACCCTATACCCACCACACTGGGTATTTTGAGGGGTGGGTGGTTTAAAAAACCATTGAAAGCTTTGAAAGAAGTACAAAGCTAAACTTGAATTACCAGAGAGGTGGGTGGGAGGTCCAAACCAAAAGCTTTCCATGTGAGAGAATAATACAATCAGAATTAAAAGTGCAAACCAATCTTTTAGCTCGGAATAAAGTTTTGAAATATTTTGTCATTGGTTTTCATTGTGGAGTCCAAGAAGGGCTCCTTTTACAGGTACCAGACAAATAAGAACACACTGTAACTTTAACCATTGTTTGTGAATCTTTGTATTTTGGTGCAGCATTGTAATTTTACTTGTCTTTTGTTTCTATTATTTTACGTCATTTGTGTCTAGTACACAAAGAGGCAGTCCTAAGTAGCGCAAGTTACATTCACATAGTCATATTGTAATTTTAAACCTCTCTTTACATTTTATAACAAATTCCAGTAAACAGGTTTTGAAAATAAATTCACTGATTACCTCAGGAAAAACATTTGGACTGAAAACCAAATTCTCCTAACAGAATTCAAAGAAATGCATTTAAAGAACAAAGTAGAGTTTAAAGCTGACCTGAGACTGCCTAAGAGTTTAATTCTCTGACAGAGAGAGCTGAATGATTTTTGCGAGCTCCTCCTCTTCTTGTTTTCACAGCCTTTCATCTTCCTCTAGTTGCTGCTCAGACAGTGCCATGGCCAACTGCAGGTCTTCATCATAGACGACAGCACCATCACCTTCCTGTCTTTCACCAGGAGGGTTTTGTGTGGATTCATCTCCTTCAATGCCACTTTCTCTCATACTTTCTCTGATAGCACTGCAAACAAGATGGTAAAGGTAAAGTCTGTGTCCGAGCCATGCATGAGGCTCATACAGCCAGAGCTTATCCCGGTTTTCGTAGCATTAAGCGACTAGAAGTATTGCTACTCCCCCCTGGATGGGATGCTAGTCCATCGCAGGGTTACCCCCCAGCAGTAAATTCGCCGGTACCCATTCATACACCTGGGTGGAGAGAAGCACTGTGAGAGTTAAGTGTCTTGCCCAAGAACACAACGCAGCGCCCCGGCCAGGCCTCGAACCCGGGCCGTTCGACTCGGAGTCGAGCGCGCTAACCATTAGGCCACCGCGCCTCCCCTACTGCAAACAAGAACATTGTGTTTTGTTATAACAGTTTTCCTCTAAAAGCGCACAACTCATTGGCTACTTCAAGGTCACATGACTTTAAACAATTATAAAACTGTTTCCTGATATTTTTTAATAGTACGTAAGTAAATATTAAAGAAGTGTTTCTTTTTCTGATATTGCCTAAAACAGCATTTTCAAGCTTCTTGATTTTGAAATTTGACCCCCTTGTGGCTTGTGACTTTGGCATTTCTCAGTTGCCTTGGTTGTCAAAAAAGTCTGGCTGTGGGCCTGCGTATATTATTTACACACACAATTGTACCACAAGGAGTTCATTTGTCATTGCAAGGGTTACAGCATTACCGTTGAAGTTCATCATCTTCCACCTGCCGACTGTCCCTCAAAGCCTGTAACCTTATCATCTGCGCAGGGTCTTGCTGATATTCCAGCAAGCTCTGCTGTATTGCTAGTTGCAGCATCTCATCTTCTTCATCTCTAAGGGGAGCTATGAAATAACACAGCAAGGTAAAAAACAGCACAGACTATACTTATACACAAGTTTTTAAGGTCATTAAACAAAATTCCCCAAATCCAGAACTTTGCACCCCGGGAGCAGGGGCCATAGAATACTGGTGAGAGTGCCGCTTGCCTCCCACCGATGTGGTTGGGTTTGATTCTGGATCAGTGACACATGGGTCAAGTTTGTTGTTGGTTTTTCACTCCTTGTTCCAAGGGTTTTTCTTCAAGTTAGGGGGCTCTTCTTTTTCTCCCTCCACAAATAAAGAAACATTTTCTAAATTCCAATTTGTTGTAAGTTGTGAAAAGGCCGGGCTCCAACAGGATACCTCTGGGATACCAGCTTTTAATGCTTAAAACCATTTTAAAAAATTTCCAAAAAAAAAGCTGATTGTGGCTTCCTCTCTCTATAATAAAATTATAGAAATTAATCAATTATTTTTTAGTCACTTATGCTACCTACCCACAGGCTGATCCAAATTAATCTCTCTGTAGCCTGCTGGTGCCTCAAAACAAGTGGACTCTATGACACACCTAGCTGCCATCCCGGCGGCAGCAGTGGATGGCTCTTCCTCTTGCCCAGCTGGAGTCTCACTGTCCTCGTCAATCTCTTTGATGTCAGCCTTAATAGCATGCACTCCAGCTATGGCTGACTCTCCACCACCAATATTGCCAAATGTCACCTTAGCATTCAGAACATGGAACAGCGGAATCTCTAAAAAGAACATTAAAACCATGGTTGTATAAAGAAGCAGTTATTAAATGCAACTATCAATGTTAAGCCATGGGGAGGGGGCATAGGCAGGGGTCTTTGGCAACAAGAACTGTTAAAAAAATAAAAAATGAAGAAACCCTAAGGCTAACACTGATTTGTATTTGTAGCCCTAGTTGCACTGGTATGTAAGTAATTGATAAGTAGAGTCTCATAATAATAATAATTAATTAATTAATATACAATTGCAATTAGTGTAAGTAATGTAATAATTGTATTGTAAGTATATCCAGTAAGTATGTAGGTCTGTCCGAATGTAAGGGAACGTAGCTGTTTTTTCGTGTTTTGCAATTAAAATAAAAAAAAAAAAAAAAAAAAAGGCAGGGGTCTTTGTGTTCAAATGTCCCATCCCAAGCAGTAGTGTACCCAGTAGATGGCTAGTACCCTAAGGGGTATTATAAATATAATATTACTCTCGTTATTTGTTCTGTTGTTCTCTCAAAGGGTAGGGAGCCATTCATGAGAGACCTTGCAAGAACTAATTTTACAGGCTTTTAGCCAGGTGGGAGTCCTGGAGTCCTACATGTATGGACGGCCACTTTTCAGAGAAAATTAATGAATATATGTATACAGAGGGTTGCTTTGGCAAATTTGTTTTTGCACTCATAACTCCAGAAAAATACCTTGCATGCTCCTCAGGCCCTTCTATGGGGACAAAGTCAGGCCTTATAAAAATTTTGAACTCCCACTTTTTAAATCCTGGCTAAAAGCCTGCTGTTACACAACCCACCCAGGGCATTTGTGAATGGTCAAAAGAGGACTCTCTAAGCTTGAACAAAATTCTCTCAAATGAATGTTTGTTCCCAAGCTCATGCAGGCCTGACTTAGTTTGTGGATAACAAATATTCAATGTGCGGAATGCTTACATCAAACAGAATCAGTAGTCAATAACATTTAGTTTTCGACAACGTATAGGGACAACAAAATAGCTATAGTCTGTGGCCATGGAGGCCCTAACTCAAAATCCAGGCTCAAAATCAAAATTACAACTTAAACTTGAAACCTAAACAGAAGTTCATAAGTTTAATATGCTTGATATCTGGGAACAACAGTAGAAAACTCTCCCAGCCTAGGGCAAGAAACCTGTTATTGCACTTGTTCCTGTTCCTGTACTGTACCTATTTTGACAGGGAATCCTGCTGGTAAATGTAATGCAATGAAGTCCCTCAGCTTGGCAAAATGAGTGTTGCTGATTGCCTATATTGTGAAACAAAAGAATAATAAAGACTCCAAATTACAACTTTTCAAAATTTTTGTTTGTATATTGTGAAAGTCTGGGTGAGAGCAGTTCTGAAAAGAACTGTTGTTGGTGTCTGACATTTCAACAACCTGAGCAGAAGTCATCTTCAGAGTCAAGTGATAAGTTGTTTGTAAGTTGATAACAGGAAAAGGTGAGTTTACCGGGTAAGTCTGTGTTCGAGTCTGGTGGCCCATCAGGCCAAAGCTTATACCAGTTTCAGTTGCATGAAGCGACTAGGAGTATTTTATACTCCTTCCCCTGAAACTGGTTACGATCTTAACATATGAAGTTTGCCCGGGGGGGGGGGCACCCGCTGTATTTTTGGGTGGGGGTGTGCCGCTGGGAATTTGAAGCCCTTAACCCTATACCAGACCATGTTCAGCTGATTTTTGCAACCCTATACTAGACTAGACACTGAAAATCCCTACCCTATCCCAGACTTGCATTTTGTTAGAACTGTATCATTATCAGTGTTTTAATGGAAAACCATCTGTGAACAACGATGCCGCGATGATTTTATTTACGTTTAGGAAAGCCTCTTTCTCTTCCGAGTTTCTGGACTATATTCGTCACACCGTCGATCGGTAAATGCTACCCTTTTTAAATGCTACCCTTTTCTAGACCAAAACTCTTTGATTTCTATACCCTATCCTAGACTAAACTGCTTGAAAACCATACCCTTCACAGCGGCACATACCTATATAGCTCATGTATGGGAGTGCCCCCCCCCCCCGGGAAATTTGGCAATTCAGTGGAGCCTAAACATGCATACGCAGCGCCCTTTTCCACTTTGTTGCTAGTACACGAAATATTGAGAAAAGTGAGGTGGGAATTCAAATGTACTGTACATACAGTTGTGAACTTCAAATTTAAGTTCTATTCTCGCTGCATGGTTCTTGATGGAAAACAATGTTAAGGAGGGGGAAGAAAGGCAGCTGTATAACCTTAATTACGACAACAAAAAGCTTCTAAAGAGTATATTTGAGAGTTTTGTCCAGGACTGTAGGGGCTATAACGTTACCTCTACTCACCAGCAATTTAATTATCGGTAGCACTTGTTCCCGAAGAGATAAGGGGTGCTTATCACACATTGATATTGTTGCTTTAAACTTCTGCTTCTTGACTGACACTTCTTTCAACTTTCCAATATCTTTGTTTTGAGAAAGAACTATTATTTTTAATAATTATTACTTTATTTAAAAAAAAATACAAAAGTGGAATAATGTATATTGTACATAGTGTACATGACTTCACAATAATTTATGCTGTATTCAGTACAATAGCCAGAGGAACACAGTTAAACTTACTAATTATTTTTCTAAACCGATGTGTTTCTGCTAAAAATGCCCCCTTTTGCAATGTATTATTGCTAGTAAACACTCCTATTTAAAAAAGGCTCTGTTACTGGTCAATAAGCACTCCTACTATAAAAGAAATAATAGAATTATTATTCTATTTCAATAATTAGATTACTGGTAAGTAACTTCTATTTCAATGGCATTGCCATCAGCGTACTACACTACACTAAAATCATATGGTTCTTCTACCTTCCATGCATGCTGCTCAAATCATTCCTACATTTTTATTTATAAATTAAAGAACTGGTCTTTTCTGGATTAAAAGAGTTTTCAGAAAACAATGATTGGACCAGCAACTACCCGGTTAGTATTCTGATTGACTTATCCAAGTATTTAACTTCCTGGTATGGTGTACTCATGATAAACTTGTCTAAGACAATGATGTATTTAAAAATTCAAAACATGATTTAGTTCCGCTTTACTTAATATACATTACAATAAGGACATGATATACATCGAAGCTCCGTAGCGGACACCCCAGGACGCGAAAAAAGTGTCCGTACGGAGCTGGCCGCACGAGAATGGTTCTCGTGAGCGGCCACTGAGGTGTAGGGGAATATGGCCGTTACGGCCCCAGAACACGACGGAGGAGCGAAAAGAGAAGGTACTCTAAAAAATGACCAACGAGTGAGAAAAAAAGAAAAGAGGTTTCAGGATTTCCTTGGGTCGTCCGCTTACGGGAGCTTAAAAACAAAGAAAAAGTCAAAGTCGTCATCTCTGAAAGTGTCCGCGGCCGCTTACGGGAATGACCGCTTACGAGAATGTAAAAATACAGAGTTTGTATGGGAGTTAAAACAGGGTTTCAAACAAGGAAGCCGAAGAGAGCGTCCGCTACGAGAGTGTCCGTTAAGAGAGCTTTGACTGTATATTTATTTTCTGTTACATGTATTGTCTTACCTCTTGTATTTGCTTCTGGGGTGGGATTAAAGTATTCCTCTATGCTCATGTGGTAAGGGTTAGTAGATGAAGGGTCTAAAACAGATCCAGTTTGCTCATCCTGTGGACAACATTATTAAACAAGTCATTCAAGTACATTCTATAACCTTTGCAATTAAATGATATTGTACACAGTTGCATGCATGGTCAAAACAATGCAAACAAACAGTCGGACATTGGCCAACCAAAATTTGCTCATGTCCGACAAAATCCCAAGTGTGGTCAGACATCATGTCCGACAATTTTTAATTTTTTGATCATAAATCATTAATTTTACGGCAATGGTGAATGAAAATCTGTCTGACCACTATTTTGTTTTGTCCCACAAAGGTGGTGTCTTTAGTTAGTAGGACATAATCCTTTCCAGTGAAAAAAATATTTGCAGCCCTAATGTAGGTCAGACAAAATGGAATAACAATTATTCTATTCAGCAGTGTTTCCAATTGGAACTGAGCAACAACTCATGGAACAATCTACAAATCTCTGCACAAGTGTCCTCAGTATGCAACGTCAAATTTCAGTCTTTTCTCTTTGAGGGAGGGAGGGACGAAGATTGACAAAACTGACTGTGATCATCAAGTGAACAGTTAGCATGTGGTCGAAATCAGATGATTTACCTCTAAATTACTTGTCAAGTTTTCCTCCTCAATACCCAATAGTGTTTGTAGACCATTTGCAGTAAATGAATCATTTGTATCTGTCAAATGAAAGATTTAAGAAGTAGTACTTAGTCACCTCTTGCTTTAACATTTTTTTAAAGCAAAACCCATTGCATCAGATCGGACTCGGTTTGAGTTCTCAAATTTTCTCAAATAATAGCCATACTTATTTTCTAATGATCATCCTGGATTCCCCCCTCTTACCTTAACATATTTTAAGTAATTGCCACCCTTTAATTATTCCTTATTGCCCTAAATCCCTTGAATAATCAACCCCTCTGTTATTTACAATTATCCTGTGGAATTTCACGGAATATCACCTAATACTTAGCTGACAAGGCCGTAGGCAATATTTCGCAGACAATATTTCGCAGGATTGAGCAGGATAACTGTTATATTACTGAACAAACTGTCAATCAAACACATTTTGCAGGGGGAAAAACTGTGGTTAATGTAGCACTTTGCAACTTCGGATGAATCTTGGCAACCTGTGTATATATATTGCAGGATATCTGTTATGCACGGATAACACACAACAATTATTCTGACCATATAATTATGGGCAACATGTACATTTGGTGAATAACAACAATAAATACATGTAAAGATAAAACTCACTTTGTGCTGCCTGTTTGTCCTCGGCATTCAGATGTTCCACTCTTGTCTTAGTAAGCACTTCAACTCCACTGGCAGTGTACACCTTACATTCAAATCCATTCACCACCTCAGTTTTGTCCCCACCCCAGCCCCACATGGTCTTGTGCCTGAAGACAAAACAAAAATATTTTATTTTCTGCTTTAATTTGTTTTTTTGGAAAACAAGAATAATTGGTGTGTGCCACTGGGAGGGGGTTTGGATTTCAAGCAGTTTTAATTAGTAGTAGAGTCCCAGTGGCAAACTACTGACAGATTCAGCAAAATAAGTAAATTTCTTATGCTTTTTTATAATAAATATAAAAATTATGTTAGTCTGTATCAGTCGGGAGAATAAGAACAGTTTTAGCAAACCTTCGTTGAAGCACTCATAGAATTCTGAATTATTTCATCCAATCGAAAAAAGCATGAGCACTCACGAGTACTCCAAAAGCAATCACGCATACACTACAAATATGTCATGTTACTTAGCAACTTCTGGGAAAAAACTGTGGGCTCAGTCACTTCTTGGAGAAGTGATACCGCAATCAAATGGCACATGTTCCTCCGACTGGTATAATTAAACAATGTTACGGTGTACATTGTAACGTTTACAATCCTGTTTTGCCTTTCCTTCAGTGCTGCTGAATCTAATGCAGCCACTTAAATTCTGACAGACTAAGGGTTTTCAAAATGATGCGGCAACTATCAAAGTTACACTGAAAATCTGATCATTATTATGTTGCCTAGCTGTTACTCTGGTCATAGCAATAGTCCACAAAAAAGTTTGATGTTGTCTCAGCTGCATACTCTTTCAGTTGCTGACATCTACTTTGTTGAAAACATTTTTTGCAAAATTAAAAAAAAAAAACGGTCAACTGAACACACATCTTTGATTACCTGGTAAATGCAATATTATCTGTGTTGAGCATTGTGGCAACTGCAGGTGTTGTCAGTCTGGCATTAATGGCATCATCTGATGGTTTCAGACCCTCCAGATCACGAAAATCTTCTCTACAAAAACAAGAATTCAAAGCAATAAATTCAATATATTCAACACAAACATTATGTCACTCATATGGAGACTCGACTCTGCCCTATTAGTATCCATCTATTAAATAAAGTTTGACAGATTTCATGCCCACCAATTTAAGCAATTGAGAAGAAGCCCTGAACTGTTTTCAGGTTTCTAATCTCCTCTAGCTTTAGTTGGTGGGCTCACAGTAACAACCGACTCATTGCATGGTAATTACAGTCAAAATAGTCAGCCTGTGCCGCGTATGATTCAGGAATAGTTTTGATTAACGGCGAACGGATTGCATTAAGAAAGGTTTGTTTCAAACATTCAAATTCAATTTGAATATTGGAAATCAACCAACCGTAAACACGTGCACACGTGAACCTGTCAAAAATTAACCAATCAAAGTAAAACATTCTACAAGTAGAGCTTTCATACCCATTTACCACTCAGTGCTCAGAAAGTGTCCTTTCTCTACAAATTATTTAGAGTAACTACATAGTATGTGTTACATATTAATTTATTTTATAGTATTACCATAATTCTTAAACAAAAGAAAAATACAAATGAAACTAGTTTACCTGAAGTTCATTTTAAACTGCAACATAATATAATGTACCTGATTCGCAGGGTCTCCCTGAAGTACCTCTTTTTCTCATGGTCAATCTCTAAAAATTCTCCTCCATCAGCTAAAAACAAATAAAAACCATAAACAAAAATCAATGTTGTCTGAAAGCCGTGCAAAGTAGATCACAATCAACAAGGTCGCAGTCTAAAGGCTGGCTAAGGGTTAATAATTATTATTGATAGCTTCCACAAGTAAAATAAAAAAAATTACCACTTCTCCCAAACTGACAAGAGAAAAGAGTGTCAAGTACTTTTTTATTAATACAGAGTTGAGTGTCAGGATTCCCCACAAAAGTCTAAAATGTGAAAATCTTAAAACTGCACTTGTTGGCCTCAGAAAAGATATCAAACTTTAATCTGCAGGGGCTTAACTCAAGGTGGCGTGTTCTCGCTAATCAGAAGATCGGTTACCGGAAGTAGAGTAACGGTTCTTAGAAGTTGCCATTCAACAGGGTTGCCTTAGTTACTTCTGGATATGTACATGTACCATGTTTAAAGCTTGTGAAGCATTGTCAATATCTCCCTCAAACTCTTTTTTAAGTGATAAAATTATTTATTAATAAATTCTTATTTAACAGCCTTTTCTAATAATTACCTCCACCTTTAAAAACATAACTCCTGTTTCCTCTCTGCCAGTCATTCTGGTCAAACCCGATAAGTGTGGTGTCTGCTCGTACATTTGCACCTGCAATTGACAAAAGCTATGATTATTGCAGAAATAATTTGACAGGGCTGATATAAAGAACTGCAATGAACCAGCATCCCATCTAGCTAGTAGGGTCATGTAGGTCTTAACTAAGGATTAGTCATTTCATGTGAGAATAACCAGCACAAGTCCTTCTAGCATGGACCAACTTTCCCCTAGAATAAACTGTTCTGACTCACACACTGAATGCCATTTGCCTGCCACACAAGAACACAAAAACAGAGTCATGGGACAAGCGTAACACAAGACATTCTAACTCGGGCCCAGTCCCCACCTCAGTGTGTGAGAACCTCATTTCTTGCCTCTTCTCAAGCTCAGCCAGCA
>NC_135760.1:10473655-10555295 GCF_052425735.1 Oculina patagonica
CTAACCACAAGCTGCAAGCTAACTGTAGGCCAACCAGAGTACCATTTAAGCCAACTGAAGTGCTATAATGTAGGCTAACTGGATTGTATCACATGCCTTGCTGCCTTGCACTTTGTGGTGACCTGGTTTGTGGAAGGTCTTAGGTGAAAAGTCTCTTCCTTGGTGAACCCAGAAATTTTTCTGAATACTTGTAGCTTTTTTCTGTCTGTTAACCCATTGTGCCAGCCAAAACTGGCCGCGACAAAACTTACCCTTTGTTCCACATCATCATCTTTGTCCAAAAAAGTATCACTTATACTCAATCTCTGCATGAGAAAAAGATCTTTCCAATGATACCCAGATCAAAGTGATTGGTTTTTGAGCTTGAAACACTTGAAAATGCTTAAAACAAAACTGGATAAAAGACTTGGGGAACAATTTGCATCAACCAACCTTACAGGTTGTAGCTACTCCATGGCAAGAATTTCCTGTTGGGAGGTTGCTTTCTCGGGAATTCTGGAACTGAAAGCAAGCCCAGTGGAAGGCCAACAACTGCAGTAAAAAAAATATAAGAAAAGCAGAAAAAGGAAAAGGGAAAAAATTGAAATAAATGACAAAGTGGTAGGGCACTTTCTCCTCCAAAACTACCATAAAATTTTGATTTGTGAATATTCCCTAACAAAAATGTTGTAAAATAATATGCTAGCTGAAAAACAGCATGTTTTCATGTTGCAAATACTGTTTTGAGTAGTTTGGAGCAGATTTAGTTCATAACTGACTGGAAAATGTCAAACTGTCCAAAAATATGCTTTTTTCATAAATCTCCAGGCGCCAATGGTTTAATAGCTTTCTCAAGCAATGCAATGTTCCAGGTCTAGTTAGTATGTTTAATCTTTTTCTTATTATTAGTTTTAATAATCTACTCTTTTGGCAGTACCATTTATGTCAAGAATGTGTCCAAGTGATACCTACAAAATATACAAATGTGGTAAGTAACGACTTTGACATGTCTCTTTTCTACAGTCCACTGTTTTTCTGTGAAGTCGAAGAGATCGATTGTTAGAGCTAGACAATTCACAGTCCACTGTTTTGAGTTTGACGGGCCAACATCTTGATTCCTAAATGCGAGCAAAAACTGGTGGGGAGAATTCAAAATGCCTGTGGGTAGGAGCAGGACTCCCCAGTTTTCGCTTGCACTCAGGAACCAAGATGGTGGCCTGTCAAACTTGACGTTCAATCTTTTCAGCTTCATGGAAATTATGGGACCGTGAATAGTCTGTTCTAGGGGAAAGTAGGTCCATGCTAGAAGGACTTGTGCTGGTCTTTCTCACATGAAATTACTAACCATTAGTAAAGACCTATTTGATCCTACTAGCTAGATGGCTTCCGGCCCTATCCCCCACCAGGGGGCAAGGAACTAAGAGAGCTAGATGGCTCATTGCAGTTTTTTATATCAGCCCCGTCAAATTATTTAAATCAAATTATTAACCATAGCTTTTGTCAATTGCAGGTGCAAATGTACGAGCAGACACCACACTAATCGGGTTTGACCAGAATGACTGGCAAAGAGGAAACAGGAGTTATGTTTTTAAAGGTGGAGGTAATTATAAGAAAAGGCTGTAAAATAAGAATTTATTGAAGAATAATTTTATCACTTAAAAAAGAGTTTGAGGGAGATATTGACGAAGCTGTGCAAGCTTTAAACATGGTACATGTCCAGAAGTATATCTATGGCAACCCTTTGAATGGCAACTACCAGGAACTCTCACACTACAATTATTGATCTTCTGATCGGAGATTTGTCTTATGATCAGAGAGGACACAGAACCACAAGTTTGATAACTTTTCTGAGGGCAACAAGTGCAATTTTAAGATTTTCAAATTTCACACTTTTATGGGGCATCCTGACACTGAACTGAGCCGTATTATTAAAAAGTAATGGCTTGACACTCTTTTCTCTTGTCAGTTTGGGAGAAGTGGTAATTTTTTTGTTTAACTTGTGGAAGCTATGATGATGTTCACTTTAGTCTTAGCCGGCCTTTAGACTGCAACCTTGTTTGATTGTAATCTGCTGTACACATCAGACAACATTGATTGTTGATTATGGTTTAATTTGTTTTAAGCTGATGGTGGGGAATTTTTAGAGATTGACCATGATAAAAAGAGGCACTTCAGGGAGACCCTGCAAATCAGGTACATTATATTATGTTGCCGTTTAAAATGAATTTCAGGTCAAAATGATTTTGAACTAGTTTCATTTGTAGTTATCTTTGTTTAAGGATTATGGTAATTAGTACTATATAATATGTAACACATACTACGTAGTGTACTCTAAAGAGTTGCAGAGAAAGGAGACTTTCTTCGCACTGAGTAGTGAATGGGTATGAAAACTCTTCTTGTAGGACGTTTTAAGGTGGCTGAATACAGTTTTTTATGGCTCAAAGGCGCACGCTTCAATTTTCTGCTTGACGTCATTATTGCTCGCGCAGGCTGAAATGACGCTAGCAACTCCAAAAACAAACAAAAAAGACTTCCATCTGTCTTACTGCGCTTTACCAAATTTGTATACAAAAGAAAACTTCAAAATACTTTCAGATAGATCTTGAAACCTGGGACGGAAAACAATACGACAAAAAAGGTGGATAAACAACCAACAGAGAAGTTCTAATTCTGTCTTTCATTATCGCTCTCGACGCATGGCGTAATATTAGCGCGCGCTCCCACGCGCAATTTGAATCGCTTCGGAGGTCGTAGAAGCCAGATTTTGATCCAGATTTTCTTGAAAACCTACCGCACAACCTATTATGAAACTTTCACAATTAAATTTAAGGGGTGAACCGCGTCCACAGCCAAACGTTTGAAAAAATCTGTAAGACAGATTTTGAGCTATTGTAAAAAATGGCAAAATATCACATTTTCCTATTTTGCAAAAAAAACTGTCTTACAGATTTTTGTATAATTTTGCAAGAATGATAAATCAAAGCCAATTCCTTATTTCTGAAATTTTGAGGCAGGGTCATGTTGGTAGATTTTGAGAAAAACGCCGTTTAAACTACTAATGCCGGTCCCCTCTTAAGCATTCGGCCGCTCATTAATCGGGCGTGGCCGATTTATAGTTTACCCTTTGGTCGTCCTAGAGCGTAGTCTCCTGGCGCGGCCAAAAAGACGGGGATAGCTTGGGGTTGCTACAAAACCGCTACGGGTGACGCATACCGCAATGGTTTTCATTTTAGTTTTGACAGGAAATCGTTGCAGGCACACTTGGTCGACTTTTGGGTTAATGTGTAATCAGGTTGTGTTTTTTTGCTTCGGCGGAAGGACAGAGAAAAAAGCTTACGGGGCAAAGTACAGTATGGGGCCCAGTTCTCGGCCACTTTTGACGTAAACTTGTATTTCTTACCTCAGAAGAACCGCAGGAACTTGAAATTTCTCCCAGAGCTAGCTACATTATTCAACTTTTTGGTGTAAAGCTATCGACCGGTCAAAAATTAATTTGCCCGAGCAATAATAAAAATAAAAGCTCCATTTGTGGGCCCAGTTCTCGGCAACCTTGGCCCAGTTCTCGGCCACTAAAAAGCTTGTGCGTAATTATCTGTAAAAAAAAACTCAATTAATTTTCACAGTCATAAAATCACTCTGTAAACCTATTTATGTTATATCGATCCCAAATTATTTTTATGAGGCTTTGTTTTACTTTAGAAAAGAAGGATTTTAACGCGCCTAGTTGCCTATGTGCAGGTTCTGGCAAAACCGCATTGTGTGACCCGTGCATTTAGATGGTTTATTTTGCAGTGAAAAGGTCTTGAAAGATTTAGGTGTTGTAGAAATAATAGACAAGACAAGAGTCAGCTCAAAACTTAGAGATAAGATTGAACTTTAGTTTTAAAACATTTATTTCTTTCATTCTGGCAGCAGCAGATGAAATTATATTAAAAACCAAGCGCTAAGCTGTGATAAGCTGTGGTAGCGAGCAGGGTGGCCGAGAACTGGCAAATACGCAAACGTCGCAAGAAAAAATTTCGAAGTAAATTAAGACCAAAAAATACAACGGTTCAACGAAAAGTTAACTAAAGCAGAAAGCTGAATTATTCTACGTTTCACACGCCAAAAATTAGCTTGTATGGTGGGGGCTTTTGGATAAAATACGAATTTAACTACATCCATGAATTTTAAGGAGCCGTAAACAAACAAATTTTTCGGGAATGCAAATTCACCTACCTCTGCGTAAACTCGACGTGTGAGCTTTCTATATCGAATTGAACGATCAAACTCAAGATACTTAAAGCACATGAATCAGTCTATCGTTTGAAGGAAATACCTTTTTCTTTTAATTCAACTGGAGTGTGAAAAAACGCGTTAAAAACAAAGTGGGCGAGAACTGGACCCGGCCGAGAACTGGGCCCCATACTGTACTGATATTCACCATTGTGAAATTGCACTTACTTTGACAAGTTAAAGTTATTTTTGTAAATGAAAAAGGTAACGTCATTGATGTCACGCAGTGTTTTTTTTAGCAAACTAGATGGTTTACTGGTTTCTGACTATGAATGGGGGTGTGATCTTGCGGTATATTTTTTGAGCCTGACTCCGCCGTAAAACTTTTTTTTTTATTTAGCAAGAACTGTGTCGATTTTCATTTCTGAACAATTGGTCGTCAAGTCGTTTGTCACAAAGAGTAGAATGTTTGTACAGCATGTTTTGGAATTATTTTAGATTTGGTTAGTAAGACGCTTCTGAAGACCTGAGCAAAACATTGGGAATGTACAGTATTAATAGGAACTTGAATGGAATTTTTCACAAGTTGGATTAAGGTATCAACTGAAAAAAATGGACTTCAAAATGAGAACTTGGATTTTGTTGTAATTAAATTTTATCGCGGATTGGATGCATAATATCACGGCTTTGAAAGTCTTCAAATAATTAGAAAGGTTCCTTTCTTCCTTTTGATCTTATTGTTATTTTCATGTATTGATTATTCGAAAGTGGTTTTCGTTGATACGAAAAAAAAAACGGGTTTTCACTGAATTGCTTGAAGTATTTTTAGACGTGATAATATTGGCTTAATCAAATTACATTGTGCACGAAATATTTGTTATTCTTTTGTCTTGAAACTTGAGGAAATTGAAATTTTTGTTTGACAGTAGTGTATGAAAGGCATTTTATAGAACTGAATAAAAAATAAGAAACATTGATAAAGGTTATTTCAAAGATTTATTTTGCCTGATTTTGAAGGGTTTCAGGAGTTTTAAAGAGTGCTGGTAAACGGCTGTATGTTGTTTGTGATTACGGATCTTATTTAGTTTCGAACGCTCTAATTTTTGAAAGGTTAAAACAGGTTAAAACCGGGCGGTTTCATGAGTTTTTTGGGTAGAAAGGTACGGTGGTGGTAAAAAAAAAATGTTTAGAAAGGAATGACTGTAGTAGCACGTAAGTCGGAGGTTTGCGTGAGTCACGGGGTATAGTATGCGTGAGCTGGATTTCCGGCGTCATAACGGCATGTTTTGTTTACTGAAAGATACACTCGACGTTTAGTTAGCTTAGTCGGCTTGGGAAACTATTTTAAAAATGAATGTTGTAATAGTTAATTAATAGTAATCTAGAATTAACCCACTCTCGATTGGAGTCTGTTCTGGATTCGCGCTACCTTTTCGTCGCGAAGGAATTTTGTAAAATTTCGCTAGTGGAAAGAGGTACTGTAAGAACAGTATCAATAACTCAAAAGGAGGAACTTCTTTGTAGCTCTGAATTAAGACGTATGATAAAATTTTAGAATAAGAAACTTTCGATATATGGTTTTCATATTGTTTTTGTCAATTTCCTTTTGTGGCAGATTTTTTGAGAATCAGCTTTTCTTTCGTGTGATGACAGACACAGGACAGAACGAGAGGTGGATGAGAAAGATGCCGAAGATGAATAGGCACCGAAAAACGACAAGAACCGTCAAGGACTTATCTCTAGAGGGCTGGGAGTTTTGGCATACTGTATTTCGAGGACTGGACTGGACTAGTAAAACGCGGACTAGTAAAACGCGGACTTGTAAAACGCGGACTAGTATAACGCGGACTAGTAAAACGCGGACTTGTAAAACGCGGACTAGTAAAACGCGGACTTGTAAAACGCGGACTTGTAAAAGACGGACTAGTAAAACGCGGACTAGTAAAACGCGGACTTGTAAAACGCGGACTAGTAAAACGCGGACTTGTAAAACGCGGACTTGTAAAACGAGGGCTTGTTAAGCACGGACTTGTAGAACGCGGACTTGTAAAACAAGCGCTTGTAAATCGGATAAAAATAAACGGTTTAGCGAGCGAAACAATTTGTGTTTGAAGCTTTTGTGTGTTTCTTCGATGGCATATTTCTAGCTTTTTTGAGCACTCTATGGTCTGTTTTAGCGTGGAGATGTTTTTGCAGTATAGCAAATGTTCGTTCTGCAAACCCCTACTAAAACAACGGGATTGATGCTATGAGTTGTGTGCATATGTTTCTTTCTTTCCACTACTTGACGTCTGTTGAATGCAGTCGTTTGTATTGCTCGCACGAGGTAGAACGGGGCCCGTCCAGAAATCAACAGTCAATGGTAAATAAAGGTGATGGGCCTACACGACTCCTACGTTCGTGACATTAGAATATTTGCCGTTAAATGTTTAAATTCGGTCTTTCGACCTTATTTGCCTCTGACTTCTTTCTGAGGGTACTGTTTTAATTTGGGGGCAGTATGTGGTAAATAAAGGTGACGGGCCTACACGACTCCTACGTTCGTGACATTAGAACATTTGCCGTTATATGTTCAAATTCGGTCTTTCGACCTTTAATATTTGCTTCTGACTTCTTTCTGAGGTTACTATTTTTTTGAGACATTATGTATTGAAGAGAGCCGTAAGATAATTGTGGCCAAGGAAGTGTCTAGAGGCGTTTTACAAGTCCGCGTTTTACTAGTCCGCGTTTTACTAGTCCGCGTTTTACTAGTCCAGTCCAGTCCAGTCCAGTCCACGAAATACAGTATGCCGGGGAGTTTTAGTATAAACAAAAACGTCTGCAAGTCCCAAAACACGAAGTCTTTCTATGCAGGCTGAATTCTTTTTTGGTTAAAGCGGCGGTCATGTAGGTCTACAGAGATGCATATGAAAATTCGTAGCTGAGCAGCAATTAGTGAGAGGTATTTCAGGGATCTCTCGGAATTTTTGGCGCGTGGGATCAGCGATTAGAATCTGAGACGCCCATGGTGGGGGGTGGAGGTAGGGGATGAATTGGGCCTAAAAAGAGTCACGTTTGATAACAATTAAGAGGTGGGGGGCGGGAGATAGAGACGAGGTCTGGGACCGAATAGTCATGTTCCGACAACTTGTGCCCAGAACAGGTGGTTTATTTTGCGGGCGCGTGAAGCGTGATACAGCGAGCGCGAAGTGCGAGGGCGAGCGTGAAGCGCGGAAAACTTGCAATGCGATCAAGTTACGATTTCATAAAGCCTTCATCAATTGCTATTACAGTAATGGTGTGAAACAAATGTTCAATCATTCATCAACAAGTTGTGATCATTTTCTTGACAATAGTAGTTCCCCGGTAAACAGTTGTAGTACTGTCCCATCAAAGTGCAATGGCTGGAAAATACCGAAAAGCACACGACCTTCAGGTGAAACCGCACCTTACAGTATTACCAATACACTGTACTTTGCTAAGTCTTAAAACTTTACATTTTCTAGTCGTCTACTTCAATCGTTTATTTGTATTGTGTGAAATACATTTATAAATTGAAACCATCATGTCATTAAGTAATAATGCAATCTCGACAACGTTCTAGATAATTATTATATATTATGCACACTAATACAGCTCATGCAAGCCCTGTGACTTACACAAACACAGTCGGACTGAGTGCTACTTAAGTAACTGCTTCGTGGTTTCTGCTGTACTGAACCCTGCCTTTCAAGGCAAAGCGCCCGATTTTAAGCTTCTCAAGCTTCTCAATGTTCTTGTTTATAATAAGCTGTTTATTAGCATTTGTATTTTCCAAATATCACATTAGATGGTTTTAGGATGTAACAAACAGTGATAAGAGAAAGACAAATTTTTTCTTGAGATTGTACAAAAGAATTAAAGGTTGGACTGATTTGCCCTCTCAAAACTGTATTTAGCCACCTTAATTACCATGCAATGAGTGGATGCTTACTGTGAGCCCACCAACTAAAGCTATAGGGGAAAAGAAACCTAAACAAAATTCAGGGCTTCTTCTCAATTGCTTAAATTGGTGGGCATGAATTCTTAATTTCTGATTGAATCAATTTGTGCAGGCAGAAAAACTCCCAAACCTAATTTGGCACTTTAAGGAGGATTGAAAATAAAATAGAAATTGGACCCGAAGCTGGGTGTTTTGGTTAATCTGGGATTTTGTTCAAATACGTAGCATCCCACTCTTTGTCTTTACTCCACTCTTACTTAGTCTATTGTTTATTTGTCCTGATTAAAGTCTCTGTTATAAATGAATAATTGGTTCACAAGTTAGAAGATGAAAAAAACTTAAGGAGTCAGTTGGGAATAACGTCTTTTCTCCTGCGGTGAGTAGAACATACATCTATAATTATCTGTAAAAATAATAGCCAAAGGGAAAGAGACTTGGTAGATACATAGTAACTTATACGGGGAATTCTTAAAATAAGTCTTAAAGTCTCTTTACTCTGTTGTGTGTGTGTGGGTGAAATGACACTCCTTTAGAGTTTCTTTACAAGTCACATAATTTTCATTTTGTTAACTCAGGCATTCCAAGATGCAAATGATGAAGATGATCTTGTGGATATCGGAAAAAAAGAACCATATGCTGCCCCAGGCTCTCTCCTAAATCGCCCTACTCAGCCCCCTACTCTGGGGCAGTCCACCATGCCGGGGATGCGAGTAGAACTAAAACAGTCAATCCGTATGATAATGTGACTGACTCACCAGATGAACCGACGAAGAACATAGATATCTAAATGTCAAAGAGAGGAGGGAACACGAAAGAATGAGTTCTTGTGAGTATTGTTTATTTTGTTTTCTTGTCACAGTACTAACAAGCCTCTGGGTTTTGTTGTTGCTGTTGTTGTTGTTCTCAAGTTCAACTTTTTTCAAGATTACATGTATGTGTTGGCAAAGGATGAAGTCAGAAAAAAAATTCTTTCAAGCTTGAAGTGTGGCTACGAATCAAAAATATCTTGAGATAACTGGCAAACAGATTCAATCAAATAATTATCAAATAAAACCTTGACAATTCTTGGTTTTGTAGTGAAAAATGGATTTGATTAAAAGGATAAGCCCTAAAACAGCTACTTAACAGAAATCACGTCTTGAATTTCAATTTCTAAACTTCACCATTTTACTGCAAAATTAGTAAGTTGAAGTCAATTTCTTTTCTCTTTGCTAGTGGACAGTCCTTTTGAGGAACATTTGGATCGGGAGGCTGAGAAGCTGATCCACGCAGTAGATGATTTAGTTCATGAAGCCACAAAAGATATTAGACAGCAGCCATCACAGGAAGATGTGGTACGGTGCACAGAACAGAAAATTCAAGAACTGCTGCTGGCAGCACAGGCTGGAAGGCACAGCTGGTAAACATCTGAACTCAATATTTTCTATTATTGGATTTAGGAGAATTTGGCTTTAACACAGCATTTCTCCTAAAGTGATCAAGATTAAAGTGTAAAATTCCAGTTATAAGCCCTGGGCTTGTACAACTTCGTAAGGGGTTTTGGGTGGGCTTATATCCAGGTGGGCTAAAAAGTGGAATAAAAAGACGTTAGTGGAATAAAAAAGGCATGGTAATGTTGATTGAAATACGTTTTTAAGTTAAAAATTCATAATAAAGCAACATTAAGCCCTGCTCAGTACTGTCATCCAGCAGAGGGGGGCTTATATCTGGGGGGGGGGGGGGCTTATAACCGGATGTATTTTTTTGTTTCCAGGTAGATGGGCCTTTAACCAGGGGGCTAATATAAGCAGGAGGGCTTATAAATGGAATTTTATTACTGACAACCTGTCACTTGAATTTGTCATAAAAATGGTTAGGGAAAGTTAATAATAAGCCATTGCTGGAGATATTAAGTTTAAACAAGAGAAATGGTAGCTAAGGGTTCAAATTTCACTGAAACAAATATTATATCAGCTTTTCACATTTGCTATGACAGTTAATTAACCTTTGTCAACCCACAGTTGGTAATAAGCTTACTTTCATAAAAGATACTGCCATTCCACATTATTTTGACCATCATGAATGTCTTTCACCAACTTGTGTTTTTATTTCAGTTTCATTCCCTGTTCAAGTAATATTTTCACTGCTGTAAATGATATGGCTAGCTTATTTTCTGAGGTAAGTTTAAAGATATTTTGTTTTTAAAGTAACTTATCATGTCAGTCACCATCAGGCCACATTATGTTACTTAGCGACATCCCTTCTATTTTGTTACTTTGTGATATCCCTTCCATTTTGTTACTTAGGGACACCCCTTCTATTTTGTTACTTAGCAACATCCCTTCTATTTTCTTACTTTGTGATATCCCTTCTATTTTGTTACTTAGGGACACCCCTTCTATTTTGTTACTTAGCAACATCCCTTCTATTTTATTGCTTAGCGACATACCTTCCATTTTGTTGCTTAGCAAATTCCCTTCCAAAAACCATGGGCTCAGTCTTCTGAAAGACACTACTGTGGTACTTATTCGGTGTATGGTTGAATCTTACAGGAACCAGACGTAGACAGCATGCGTGTCTCACTTCAATTGATGAAGAGTAGTGCCGCCAGATTGAAAGTAGAGTGTAAGAGTGCTGTGTTGCCTGGGAACGCTGTAGATATGGCGTTCCTCACTCAACAGGTCATACAATGTGCTTATGACCTCGCAAGAGCTGCTAAACAACTGGTGACAACGTTTTCAGTAGATTAAAATCTCAAACTAGTAAATACGTTTTGATTAGAAGATCTGAAGACATTTTATGAACAAAACTAAATCTAACATTATCCCTTTCACTTCCCAGACTAACCCATATTTTAAATGGGTGGATATCACCACATGAAAGTACTACTCAACAGCTTTTATTTGATTGGTCACACACCAGGGTTTCATCCACAGACCTAAATTTTGAAAGTTAGTCTGTACAGCATAATAAACAGTACCACATGAAGGAACTGCTCAATAGCTTTCATTTGAATGGTCACGCACTTGGGTTTCATAGAGCTTCCTTGTATATCATAATAAATAATTACCACATGAAAGTACTGCTCAACAGCTTTTATTTGATTGGTCACACACCTGGGTTCCATCCACAGACCTAAATTTTGAAAGTTAGTCTGTACAGCATAATAAACAGTACCACATGAAGGAACTGCTCAGTAGCTTTCATTTGAATGGTCAAGCTCATGGGTTTCATAGAGCTTCCTTGTACATCATAATAAATATTACCACATGAAAGTACTGCTGTCTGCTAAGAAATTCATAGTTTTTTAGCAGTGTTTCATCCACAGATTTAAAAGTTAGAGCCAGTTAATTACAGTGGAAGTGAAAAGGGTAATAAACATCATAATTTAAAATAATTATAAAGCTCTTAGAACTGAAGACAAAAATTATAATTTTTATGTTAAATATTATGGAAATTATTTTTGAAGCAAATAACGGCCCCTAACTAAGTCAAGAGCTATTGTACACAAGGGAGAAGAGGTTTTGGACAGAGGAGACCTTCCTGTTGGATATTTAAAGAGAGCCTAGTAATCAGTGACATTTTTAGCAATTTCTGAGCTATCAGTTAAAATTGCAGCCCATTGCTTACAACTCAGTACATTTTGTAGATTTTGCCCATCAGTTTAAAAAAAATGCCACTTCTCAGCTGATGGTTAAAACTTTGACTAGTTGTCAGCTATCTGAGTTTAACCCCATAATCCCATCTAGGCCCTCTTTAAACCTTTCCAGGGCAAGCAGCAGATACTGATCTGTTCTCTGAAATTGTTTCTTTTACTTTAGAGGAACATGGTTTGTTAGTTTACTAGATAACATGTTATGAAATTATATATTAATAACATTGTAATTAGCTAGACAAAGAGTTGTTTTCTGTTTAAAAGGCAGAACTTACAAGTTGTTCTTTTGTCGCATGCACCATTACTGCTTGTCTGAGACATGGAAAATCAAAGGTGGCAAATTGTATGGCCAGTACCGCTAATTGTGTTTTACCTTTGCTTTTATTATGAATTTAGAAAGTGGCCTGTTTTCATTGCAGACACCACAAAAAAATGTCAAGGTAAAAAAAATATATATTTTTTGCTTTTTATGGAAAACTGAGATAGTTCCATGCATGCAGTATAGAATACAGTATACAGTTTGGTTTATTTATTGTAACCAGGATGTTTGAGAGCAGTCTTAAATAACACCAGGGAGGCATGTGACTAAAACAAGAGTCAATATCAGTAACGTAGCTGTAAAAGAAGGCTGTTTGCACAAGGGAACAGAACATCTAAACTTCCAGCTTGCTGTACCTTTTTACCCCAGACTTCCACCCCCTCCTTAGTGGTTCTCACCTCTGTACTATTTCTATTGCAAAATACTAGCCAAGGTTGCACAAAATCTCCCAATTTGTTCTGGTTTAGCCACCTTGGGAATCTCGCTTTCTGCCCTTTTTTCCTGCCTCTGTACAGTTTCTACCCCCTTCCCCCTATTTACAAGTCCCCCCCCCCCTGCCTGTTTTTGTAGCTACATGTTAGTTAGATTTACCGGAAAATGAAACTAGAGAAAAAGAAGATAGTTTGATTAGTAGATCAGGGCCGTTATCATAAGTCTGAATTGGCTGGCCAGACTGGTATATTAGTCAAAGTTATCTTGTAAATCACTGTCACTGTATAAATAATTATTATACACTGCTGTTGGTGGATTTGAGGCCTAGGCGGAGATGCTCATTGGAAATTTTGAAAAGAACCCCTAAAAGAGACCAATCTGGGTGTGGCTCAAGCTTTTCATGACGTCGAAAAGATACCAAAAAACTAAGAATAGAATTTATATTTGTATATTTCTTTGTGTGCAGCCCTAAACAAGACCATTATGGCTAACAATATTGGCGTTTTGCCCAGAATACCCTAAGTGAGACCAAAGCTCCCAAATTTACACCCCTAAGCAAGACGACGAGCATCCCTGCCCCTTTCATATGCGAGTTCCCTTCCTGGGATGTGTGGGAAAATCCCGTGATAAAGGCCCACTTCACATTCCCAACTACTGGGCCGGCCGGCCGTTTCTGACTAATGGTAAACGCCTGAAGATACTTAGGTGCAATGTTGAAGGAACATTAATGCTTTGCTTAAGTTAAGTTGCAGAAATCTCATGTTGTTTATCAACCAAGCTGACCAGAAATGCAGGCTCGGTTTTGTAAATTATCGTATAATTTGAGGTAGACAACACTTACTCAAAGAAATGCTGACATGAAGGTGTGTGAGCTAGATGAACTGTGCCTCAAGTTTTTTTGTTATAATTCCTTTTTTACAATTAAAAAGTTTAGTGATTTATTCATGACCATGTACCATATTATACAGTCAAATAATATTAATACATAATCCCAAATAATTATAACAATAAATAACAAATATCCTTGTAAAAAGCAATGATACTTATAAAAATAATAATTATGCTTATTGATTTAGAAACTTGTGTTTAGCTTTTATCTTGTCATTTTCTTTTTTCAGTTCTAAAATCCTGCAGTGTCTGTAAAGTGATCTTCAATTAGCAGTGTTGAAATTAAAATGATGTAAAAGAAGACAACACTTGTTAACATCGATTTGAGCTTTTGTGTGAATACTATTACTGTGTTACAACCATTGTGTATCACTAGACACAGTATCATACAACTTTTATGGCAGGCGTGTAGTGTTTGTGGTACAGTTGAAAAGCTTTTCGGTGAGGACTCGAGGCTTTGGCGACCAATCGATTTTTGCCTACGCTCTTAATGGATTTTCTTTGTGTCTTACCCCCACTAAGGATTTTGCCTACTAGGCCAATATGCTGCAGGACACTTAACCTATTTTAAAAGTCTCAATATCCACACACAAATTCTCCTGACTGAACTCCATACATTTTCTTAAAGTAACAGTTGGGAGAATTTATCAAAAGATCAAAGCAATTTGCCTTGAGTGATCTTTTTACTGATTCTTGTAACCTTTTCTCATAATAAAGTATTAAAATTGTGAGGAGAAATTTGATTTTGGTCACTCTTGGCGACCATCATGAATGAAGCCTATAACATTATTGTCTCGGAAATGTTTTGATCAGTGGAATGTATAAAATACCAGTAAGGTGTGCAGCGAAGACATTAAAAGCCATAGCTTGGACCAGAGGCCCATTAAAAAAAGAAATCTTATATTATTTGCCCTTCAACAAAGCTGATTGAGCTTTTCATGTCATCTACTAGGTCAACATTTCCTTTATAATGCAGGTAAATGTTAATGTTGGTGAATTTTAATTTATGGGAGGCAAGGATGGCGTAGTAGCTATAGTGAGAGCACTCACCTCCTACTAATGTGGCCCGGGTTTGATTCCGGCTGGGTACCATATGTGGGTTGAGTTTGTTGTTGGTTCTCGCCCTAACATTAACCCTTACTTATCGCTTCGGGCAAAATGTTAGGTTTGGGGAGGGGTAGGTGAGCAGTTTCCCAGAAACCTAAATTGATCCAAACACTAACATTTCCAAATTCCAATTCGATCTGGATAGAGGACCCACATCAAAAACCAGCTAGAGCTGATGTGGCTTCCTCTCTAAATAGAGTATTTTTTTTAAATTAAATGACTCGAAACTCATCTTGTGCCTGAGTCATAGCGCAAGCATAGTTTGTCTAAATCCTAATTTTATATCGAGCTAAAATTGAACACAACACAAAACTTCCTCGCAAAATATTTATTCTAAACTGGACAGCAAAAATTCTATATTTACATAGTTAACAAGTTGCTAAGATCAGTTAAAGTCCATCACTAATTAATAAGTTGCATTCAAGATCTGAAAGTTCATCTTGTTAATCTAAAGTTGTAAATAAAATTATCTACAGTTGTGAATACTTTAAAATCAATTTTGAAACTGATTGGAAAATCTTTAAAAGGTAGAATGGTGTCAAAAAACTTATAAGGAACAAAATTTTCAACAACTCTGTTGTCTTCTACATATTTGTGTATATACAGTTCAAATTATTATCACAGTGACTAATTTAAGTACACAGGTCTACAATTTCTGCTGAAACTTGGAGCAAATAAGCTCGATTAGCAAACTCTGAGAGTCCAGTCTTGTTATTCTTGGGTTGTGGATATCTACAGTTTTGTTACTTAAAAACAATTTTGATGTAAAAAAAATTTAAAAGTTAGAAGGATGTCATAAAAACTTAGGTACAGAATTTTTGACAACTCTCTGGTGCCTTACAATACAGTTGTGTATTAATACAGTTCAAATTATTAACACAATGACTTATTTAAGTAAATGTACAATCGCTGCTTAACCTTTGGAGCAAGTAAGTGGTGAACCTTTGAAACCAACGGAAGAGTGATTGCCTACATTAAAATTCGACCTCCAGCTCCCAAGACAACAAAAGCTACAAGCAAAAAAAATATTCTATTTTTCTGCTTAAAAAACTTCTGCTGAACTCGCACACCTGAAAAAAATCCCAGCAGTGAACTAAAGCTGGAAAAAACTCATTCACTGAAAATTTTTTACCCGAAGCTTGCCTTGATCTGCAATGGTCCAATTTTGGCGCCATTTTCTTTTCAACTCGCAAGGAGGACCTCGCGGGAAACACAGCATTGTTTTGATTGGATAATTTCGATCCTACATCCCAGCAAAATGTCGCCAAGCGTTGTTTTTCATTTCAGTTTGACAGTTTCACACTTCTCGCTAAGGCTGGGTTTTCTGTTTGCACTTGTTTGAGTGCTGCTGGCTTGAAAAAAATTTCCAATTTGTAAAGTTTGGTCTGCTAGAAATCCTTTGGAGTTGAAAAGACGATTTCGTTTAAAACATTCTACATGAAGCAAACACAACTTTCAAACACAAGCAATGGATTTGCTACCGTCGATAAAACAGCTAAGAATGATGCTTTGTTTTTTCTTTCTTCCTGTGTACAATTTTCTTTGAATTGAGTAGCTTATTAAAGTGTTTTTGCCTGATATATTTGTGGTGTTTGCAACATGTCTTCTCCTAACACGATAATTATTTTAACTGGTATTTAGCTGAGTGACCTTTGTTTATCAAAAACTCCGTAAATATAAAACCACATCTTACACAAGATGTTTTAATGTCAAATGATATAAAACCGGCACAAAAATTCATTTTACCTAGAGACACCTGTTGTTGTATTGAAGATGTAAAGCGACTTCAATCTTAACATGATTCATATCTTCACGCATCAGTCACTGACATGAAAACTTGTCTTCATTTAATTTTAAGATTGTTTTGAGTTTTTTTTACGGAGTTCCTGTTTTGTCTTTTTCAGTCGGTCACCCAACAACAATAATCCTAACAATTTGTTTAGTTGATATTTTTTGAAAGACAATGACAATAGTTTTGAAATAATTTTAAAAGAGAGAACTCGCAATTAGGATTAGCATCTCGGAAGCGCTGTTTAGCTTCACTTGTTATGATTGGATTGCCAATGAGGTATAACGATTTTACTTTTGTATTAACAAGTTTATCACTTAAATAATTTAATCCTTTATCTGTAATATTATTCTACGTATGGCTAACGATTCTATCTTTGTATTAACAAGTTTATCACATAAATAATTTAATCCTTTTGTGATTGAGACTGAGGTCTAACGATTCTATCTTTGTATTTACAAGTTTATCACTTAAATAATTTAATCCTTTATCTGTAATATTATTGCCACTGAGGTATAACGATTTTACATTTGTATTAACAAGTTTTTCACTTAAATAATTTAATCCTTTATCTGTAATGCTATTCCAACTGAGGTTTAACAATTCTAAATTACTTTTTACAATTACTTTACTCAATTGTTTTACACCTTCATCTCCTATCCTATTCCACCCGAGGTTTAAGCCCGTTAGCTGACTATTGTCATTGTCAAACAACTTTGCAATCTCTGCAAAACCCAACGAGCCAATGTTATTATGGGACAAATCTATGAGCGAAATTTGTTGCACATGTTTAAACACATGCGCTATTGCTGTAAAGTCAGCAGGAGCGAGACTACAAGAACTAAAATGTACTGCATTAAAACTAATGCTTTCTAACTTGCTTTGTACTACGTTTGATTCACTGCCTTCATATATACATTTAATAATTGTCAGTGCTAAATGTTTTTCGCTGCTAGTCGGCCAACAGGTAAATGTGCGTCGCTCTGACTCGGCTGGCATAACCATCAGCTCCAATTCACTTTTCTCTTCTGTTTTCTCGGGAAGCAGGTCAGTGAAGATCTTCATCAATTGCTCATCTCGTTCACCGAGCAAGCCAGCCACAAAATTCAAAACAACATGCCATTTACCTTTATTTATGTGATCTTTAACAAATGTTCGCAACTGTGCTTCATTCATGGTATCGGTTATATGTCTCGCTGCGAAGTATTCCTGCAATGTCAGATGAATGAAGCAGAACTGATGTATGGGGGGTTTCCAAGGCTCACATGAATCCGGCATTTGGTAGAGAAGAGAACTGTTTTTTACTTTCTTGACTTCGCTTCCTTCAAAGATTATTCTTCCTTCCTCTAAACCTTTGAATGCAACTTCGCCCAGTTGCTTGAATTCCTCTTTACCTGTAAACTCGTTTGAGTAAATGTCGCTTTAGCTGAGACGTTTATCACGGTGTTGCTCGCTGCGCTTGAAGAAAAACACCTTCGCTGCTACATTGTAAATCTGAGTTAGCTTTCCAAGGCCAACAGCAGTTAAATCCTTTCCGGTCTCCGCGGAGGTCTTAAGTACATGGAGCAGACTGGAACAAATTATGAAGCAGCTGGCGGGAATGTAGCAAAATGCAGATATTTTCGCATTCTTTTTTATGTGTTCCTTAATTTTTTCTCCTGCGTCGCTCAAATTTCCCGCTGCATCTTTCGTAAACTTCTCCACGTATTCTTCAACTTGCTGGGGTGAAAAACCGAGTATTTCATATGTTCTGAATGTAATATGTTTGACGCTCGACACGGCGGTGGGTCTTATAGTGGTTAAAACGGCGGCTTTATCGAGAAGTTTTCCTTCTGCTACTTTGGAATATAATGCATGGAGAGGCATCCTGTCGTCAATACTGTATCTGCCACTGTCAACGGTCTTATTAGCGATACTTGAGTGGTTTTTATACTCGTCCGCGCCATCGAACAAGATAAGGACTTTGTCGGGATTTTTTATAATGTCATTCCAGACATCATCAGGAAGATGTTTTGTCGGCAAGAATTCTGCTTTTTCGAGTAGTTCACGAAGACTGAGCTCTCCAACCGTGTTGAGTCTCCTGAACTTAATGAGGAAAGCAATTCTGATATGCAGTTCACAGCTATCTTGTGATTCGGTGAACAGTCTTTCCGATGCCCAATCTCGCAGCATTCTTTCACAAAATAGTGTTTTCCCTATTCCTGGAAGCCCAATAATTAAGATTTTCTTGTTTTCAGCGTCAACGATATTTTCTGCTCTTTTTGGTGGCAAATTTCCCATTTGCTTGGGGTTACTGGGAAAGTCAGGTTTCGCTCTGTTTTCAGTAAGAACCACCTTTGTATAAATCTTGTCGAGCTCCAGATTTTTAATTCCTTCGCCTTCGCCTGGTTTTGGTCGAAACACTGCCTCGAGATCTGAAGGTTGCTTTGTGCGTTCAATAATTGTTTTCTTCAGGCTTTCGATGAAAGACACTTGTTGCGCTAGTGGTTGTTCTTCTGGCTGCTGCTGCCTTGAAGGGACATTGGGGTTCAGATGAACTTCTAGAAACTGCAAGTCTTCGAGGAATTTAAGCCCTTTAAGTGCTAGACGTGATAAGACACAGATGACCTCGATCAGAATAAAAAGTATTAAAACTCCATTTAATGCAATCACAGCATACATCCAGGCAGTGTCCTTCTTTCCCCGTTGATTGTGACACTCGTATATATTTTCTGTTGTGTTCTGAATGTTTGCGACTGATGCATTCGCCGTACGACTCATACGAGGGCCTGCGGGGAATGTCAATTTACAATTATAGTTTGATGGAAAGTTATCAGGGTACAGCACTCGCATTTGTAGGACTATAAAGAGAATTCTCAAAGCGAATCTGGCGGTGAGTTGACAACAGTACGCCGTAAACAGTTTGCGTGTTTCAGGTGGGTGCTGTCTCTCAGCATCTCTGTTTAAATTTGCTTCCAGTCGTTCAACTCTTGTTTCAGGTGGGCGCTGTCTCTCGGCATCTCTGTTTAAATGGGCTTCCAGTCGTTCAACTCTTGGTTTTACAACTAGGGAGTAAATCACGCACACAATTGCAATAAAACCGACATTGAGGATCACGAAGGCATAGACGGGAATACCCGATTTGTTGTATCGCTCCTCGTATTGCTCGAGGCACTTTTCTGGTACGAGGTCCATGTTTTTACTTTTCTCACTGCAACTGAACCTCGGCGCACCAGCATTTATTGATGCAAAGACGCCGATAAGAAGAATTCCTCCGAATGCGAACCAAACGATAACTGCTCCATAGCTGTATCTGTTAAAGGCTTTCGAAACAAACAATTCCTTCAGCGTGTCCATTTTGTATATGGCCAGGTTTCCAATGGATCTGTGAAGATAACAATACTGGTAGTTAGTATAACTAACTGTGAACATCTACGTATGATTGGAATGAGACGTGAATTACGCCCAAATATTATACCTACGCAAAATGTAATAACAATCGCTGCAAAATGTTATAAAGTTGTTTAACGCAATATGTTATAACTTTTTAACACAAAATGTAAGAAATTTTCTAACGCATAACAGGGGCGGATCTAGGGGGAGGGTGCAGGGGGTGCGCGCACCCCTCCCCCTGCCCCGCCCCTCTGAGATGACCTGCGGCTTTCTAATACAACTGATATTCTACAAAACAAACGATGTGGCCAATCCATAGTGGTGCACCCCTCTACTAAGAAAAATCTTGGATCCGCCCCTGCATAATTTAATATTGCAAAAAAACCCAAAATATGATGTCTTTTAGTTTTATGACTTCAGTGAATTGCACCATGGAAATAGTCAAAAATGAGAATATTCTCTTAATTGCACTCGTTCTTAGTCTCCTTCACACCTACCTAGTTCTCTTTGATGATGGTAATATGAAAGTATGAAAGTGAATGGTAAATAATTCGTAGGATGACCGATAACAGAAACCTTAATGTGTAGTAATTGGACATTTTTGCAATGCTATGGCCTCTAAAACTTATGGCCCCTTTTTCCAATAATTTTGGACAAATAAAAACACTCAGCGATATAAATGTTTTTTTTTTTTTTTTTTAGTTAATAAAATAATAAAATTATTGATTTGAATATTATCAATTTAAATCTTATTACACCCACTGGCCATGGGAATCCCCTTTTCCAACGTTGCCTATTTTTCACAGTCAATACTTCAGACCCTGCCAGTAGGCAGTCTAGATCCTACTTTGTATCGAAAAGTCAAAATCTAGGTTTCATTTCAAACCAGAAATACTCTACTTTTTAGTCTGCTCTGTCGAGGAACATCCCTTTTTGAGCCTGCAAGTTCAGTTAAACCTGCACTTTTGTTAAAGCAAAGCAGCTGTACGTCTATAACGCAGAACTCGCGTAAAACCAACAAAACCTTAATGTCAATTAGCCTGATATAAGTTTTAGAGACATTACACTTTGCGTCAATACATTACGCATTAGTGAATATATTACATTTTGCGTTAAAAGGTTTATATAACATCTTGCTTTAACAATTTTGTTATACGTACATTTTGCGCCAGTTTACTTTTTACGGCGATTGTTATTACAATTTGCGACGTAGGCTAGACCACACCGCCATTGGATATGTTTATTCTCCATTTTGTTTCAAAATCTAAGTTGTGTTTTTAAGTCTCACGTTTTTGTAAGTTGACAGTTATCTTCTACTTACAATTTGTACTCTCAACAGATTTAGACAAATCCTGTCGGCTATAAACAAGATATCATTTACAAATTTTCATTGATGATTGATAAATTATATCATATTTACACATCCAAATACACATTTAAAAATCACTTAACTGTCCAGGTCTAATATATCTTACAACAGAGATATGCATTTTGATTCCGAGATAGCAACGATTGATGACATCTGGATGTACATGCTTTCGATCGCATATGATAAATCAGAGAACTCAGTATTTTACTCAGTACTTACATGTATCCTCTCCGTTTGTTTATATCACGCTGATTTAACTTAATCTCTTAATTTGCTAATTTATTTCTTTAACCGTTTGTTATTGTTCAGTGTACCATGAACAGAGTAATTTCAGTTATTCAGTTATAATATATAGAAGCGCTAACATTACTTAAAAGACGTAGTAGAGTTCACAGTCCCTATTTTCCGTGAAGTCGTAGAGATCGATATCGAGTTTGACGGGCCACCACCTTGGCTCCCACCAAATCGCTAGCTAATAATAACTGATATTATCACAAATCTACCGCATATATCCAGTTAATCCTAAACATTTTATAAAAAAGGAAACAAACCTGCCTTTACAGGGGCCAAAGAACAGCAGACACTAGCAAGTTCAAAATAAATTAGAAGAGAAACTTGCTTGCCTGGAGAAAGTTTGATTAATAATTCTTGTTGCAGTAAGGCATTGAATCTCAAATTTTTGCGTATCACGCCACTTATAATACATCGGACAGATATTTCGTAATGACGAAATGTTGCCGCAGGGAAAAAGAGTGGTTTTTATAAAATAAGTTTTGATATTTAATATAATTTATATTTGATATTTGTCTGTCTTTGTTCTGCCATTCTGGTGTAGAGGGTTGGATGTAACAAGAAAATCACATTAAGAAACACAACCATTTTGCCAAGAAGAAGGTGCTTATATTCGAGTTATAATTTTTTAACGCAACATTGAACAGAGTGAAATTTAAATGAAATAATAATAACCTATTAAGAGTAAATATTTTAAAATATCCATGACAATTTAACGCACGGTTAATATTTATATCATTTTAAATGTGCTTTTTCCTTTTTTTCACAATCTTGTTTTGTTCATTTTCGAAATAAACCATGTTCATCATCATTTTGAAGTGATAAAATGCGTCTTACATTGTTTTATAACTATCTTATTGTTTAAAAAAGAACCACTGAAAAATCTGACCAATTGGAGAATTTGTTGACCTTATTTGGAACGAAAAATACAAATCCTAAACAGAATTTTGACAAATGTTTTGACTTCGTGGCAAATGCTTTTGTTACTCTATTTCAAGCATGTTTCTTTAGCCTCGGGCATCGCCTCAATGACTTTGCGAGCGCGATGTCTCGCATTTTTATTTGCAACAGCGGTGGCCAAATTGCGTCGACAAGCAACACAAGAATATGAAATTATAGGACAAATCTGTTACTTTTCTAACTTACTTTGCACAATTGGATTTGATTCATTGCCTTCGTTAAGGCATTTAATTATTATCAGTGCTAAATGTCACTCGTTTTTAGTCGGCCAAAGGGAAATAAATGTGCGTCGCTTTGACTCGTCAAGCACAATCATAAGCTTCCTTTCATCTTTCTCCTCTGTTCCCACAGAAAGTAGATCAGTGAATAATCAATCAAGGCCAGCCACAAACTACAATTTTAAACTAGGTACCATGCATGAAACTATGGTGGAAATGAGCAGTATTCAGTTGCAACTGTGTACGCTATACCAAACTAAGTGTTTTATAGATGTACGTCCTCTCCGTTTTGGTTTCAAAATCGAGCTGAGTGTGTTGCTTAACAACTGTTATTGAGGTAAACCTATTTGGCTAATTCTCAAGAATTGTTTTGTGGCCGTTTGTCTACACATGTACAGTAGAACAAAGTCACGGGTTCAGCGATAAACTTGAGATGTCACTTGCATTGCGAACATGTTTTCACGACTTGACCATTTCATCGCACGTTTAACATTCACGAGTACTTTTATTAAGGCACATTTTCTTGTACTCAATCAATAGTTTATGGCTTAGGAGCGAAGATTGTTCATAAATAATGAACGTTTTGAGTTTTGCCTGTTTTGCAAAGTTTCCGCCTATACCAGCCAGCTTAAATGTGAAACACAGAGCAACATTATTCCGTCAAATATCCGCCCCAAACGTTTCTGCAATGATGAAATCTTGCTACTAGCTGGAAAAAAGAACGATCTCTATGCGATAGTTTTACTCTGGGCAAAGATGTTGATTACACTGAATTGATTTGGATGAGTAACAAATATGATTGTCAACGATTTGGACAAACTGAATATACTAACACAGATGACCAGTGTCTGCCGAGTTTCGTTGCAGTCACGGCTAATGATTGTCGAATATAGAAGACATTAGAGTACACATATCACTTGCTGATAATTTTGCACGACTCATATCCTATAAAGAATGTATTAAGGCATCTAAAAGCAAAAGAGTGCAATTGAAAAATCAGTTTTTGGAAGCATTCCAAAGCGTTCGGCCGTAATGTAAAGCTTTTTCCCTTCGCTTGAATCGTAGAAGAATTGTGTCTATAACAGTGGCGCAAACATGCCAAGCGAATGTAACTGATCGCTAGAAGAGAATGCTAACTACATATAAAAGAGCAAACCTTGAATTCGAAAGAAATGGTACGACTGGGGTTGCGGTTTTGCCAATTTATGAGGCGAACAATTACTGTGCCATTGAAGCTAAATTAAGTCACCAGCTAGATTAGCTTAGATTCTAACCATACATATCAAGGTTTAACCCTAATGTCTTAAAAAAAAAAGAAATAAAAAACCAACCTGCAGTCACGGAAGTCTTGGCGAGTTTAAAATCGAAAAGTTTAGGATTAGAAACTAAAGTTGCGAATGGCGTATCTGGGTGGATACTGCATCTGAAGAATGAAATCTTCTGCCTCCTCGACAATTAGAGTCCCCACGCCCCGATTCTGTCATTTCTCCTCCCCTTGGCCATATACGGGGAACATATATGTCAAAAATTGAAATTGGCATGCATTTAGTTGGCCTCCTACGCAGTAACGCAGACACTATTGTTGACAATCACGTATATATGATCTAAACTAATTATTATTAGAAAAGTGATTAATGCTGATTAATGGGTTGGACATTCTCTACGACTAGTTGAAATGCAGGATTTTTTTTCTCATCGTTCAAAAGCTGCTTGCAAGATTTCTTTTGTGCCTTTGCTTTGGGTTACCTTTCATACCTCAACCAGTATTATTTTTCCAATAAAACTATTTTGACAGAAATACTTGTTACCCAAAGCGTAAATTCAGGGCCCACCATGGCGAAACAAATCGCTGTTTCCGTTCCCTTGACTGAACATGATCCAACCAGCTATAACTAATCACGAAGTATCACGAATTCAAACTGATACTCGGGAAAATATAAACGATGGGATCAGTATACTTCCCACACTGTTTTTTCTTACTGAGTTCAGGGGTTGTTAAAAAAGTTAAAGACAAGTTATGCCACACCAGATGTGTTGATCACTGACTCTCCCGAACTATTTTGGTCTACTATTGTACTTTAGACAAAGAAATCCCTTCGGCTATGAACAAGATGTCAATAACATTGTCGATTGATAAAATTGCGATCATATTTGCACGTCCAAGTACTATTAAAAGTTACCTACATTTACATGAAAAAATATCTTTTTAGTATCCAGGTCTAAGCAATTATCGTAGTATGCAGTTTTTAAGTATTTTCTGCCAAAATAGCAACCGTTGATGCTTGTATACATGCTATCGATTCACTCGCATTTACACTACATCTGAGAGAGCAGATTTCGCTGTCAATATTTTCCATAAACGAGATGAACAAACTACGTTCTCACTCCCTTCTAGACGCAGGTAATAGTTAGATTTCATGAAGTGTTCGCACTGACTTTATCAAATAATTCTTCCCGTTTTCCGATTTCAATTTAACATGGTTGATAGAGTAGGTCTAAGTCGAAGTAGAAACATAGTTACAAAAACTGTGCCAAGGATCCTTACCATGAATCACTAGCTTGATTATAAAATTATCAAAAATCTACTGTTCACACATTTTATGAAAAAAGGAAACAAACCTGCATTCACAGAAGGCAAAGACCAGCAGACACTGTCAAGTTCAAAATGAAAAATAGGAACTTGTGTGCGTGGATAAAGACTGATTAAAGACCCTAGTTGCGTTGATATTTTTAGCCTATCACGCCACTTTATTAAATCGGACAGAGATTTCGCAGTGATGAAATGTTGCCCGCAGGGAAAAAGAATGGTTTTTATACAATAAGATTTAATATTTAATGTAATTTAATATTTGATATTTGTCTGTCTTTGTTCTGCAATTCTGGACAAATTTATGAGCGAAATTTGTTTAACTCTCGAACACTCATGCACTACTCTGCTGCCCATTCAGCAGGAGCGAGACTACAGTGAGGCCCTGTAAGGGGTACAATTTCGACATGCAGGCGACACGGCGACATGAAGGAACTGAAATGACGACGAAATTAGACATAAGAGATTTGTATCGTCATGCAAGAAAAAGCGAGGGAAATCAAACAAATTAGGTGGGAACAAGTAAAGTCGGTTTCTGCTCTAAGATGTTAGAGTAACAAGTTTTGCGACGAAATCGCAATAAAGTTTTCCCACCCCTACCAACTGAAAGACAAGTTTTAATATATTCTTTTTCTATTTATGAATAAATGTTACGCTTCATCAGCGTTCTCTTAAAGCGAATTCGGATCACGCGACTAAAAGCTACTAAACTACGAACATTTGATAGTTACCTGTAATAAATGCTCCAGCGATTCGAAATTATAGAACTTGAGACAAACCCCAATTTGGTGCCTTGAAACTACATTCTTCTATTTGCGTGTTTTTCGAACAGTGCATAGCTTTGAAAGTATTGGCACTCATCGCAATCCTTCAAAGGAACCAGTCGATCAAGAAGGACGAATCGCCCGAGGAGTTCCATTGATCAAACCAATAGGATGCTAAACTGGATGTTTAAGTTTGATGTTATCTCGAACGGCTTGTCAATGCAAGTTTAATTGCTAAATATTTTCAAGTGTTTTCGCACAGTATGAGAGGTTTGTTTGCTTTTCAAAAGATGATAATGTACATTGCGAACTTGCTGCTATTGAGGATAATATAGTTATCCGGCCGACTTATCCCGGTTTTGATTACTAATAATGTTCGCTCAATGAATAGAAACAATTCCTTTCTGTTTATTGAGAAAATTAATTTTTTGGGGGGCATGCTTAAGTTAGTTTCGAAAACTATCCAATACTGATGAGTTCGAATTGACCAAGCACAGCGCGGGCAATTCGTTGACCATTAATTTTATAACACACGCTTGTTGTGCCAAAAGCGAAAGCGAATGTGACTGATCGCTAGAAGAGAATGGTTGCTTTCCCATTTTTGTGGAGCAGTTAGATAATGTGTGCCCGGGGGGGGGGGGTACTCCATATAATGGCCTATACGGGGAGGTTCCGCCCGAAAGGGGTACCTTTTTTAGGCTTCAGGTATATAAAAGGGTAGGGATTTCACAAGTTTAGGTATATGAAAGGGTATCTAAATCCGTCATTTACGTTTTTAAAAGGGCCTTGAATTAAAATATTTCGAACAGACGCACTTTATGACTGTATTATTTTAATTTATTAAGCGCAACATGAAAATGACAAGAAAACGTCCTCTTCTAAGTCTATGCCATGTCTTTTAGGTATATGAAAGGGGTACCTATTTTCAGTAAAAGGTATACGAAAGGGGTACAATTTCTGTGAAAATGGTATATAAAAGGGTAACGGGTAAGAACTTGGGGCGGAACCTCCCCGTATAAAACTTTTTTGAGTGCCCCCCCCCCCCCCCAGGATGTGTGAAGCTTCAAACTAGCTCTGAAACACCTGGGGACGAGAGAAGCGAGTATAGTATAGCCTGACTATACAAAAAGAAAATATTTTTACCAAAAAGCACATTTAGTATGCTGTGGACTGATGAGATGCTATATACTGAATGTGAAACTATTGTAGCTCGAGACCCCTCGAATCACACCCCAATCCCCGTCTATAATGTATTCTTGTAGCTTTAGACCGTCCCTACTCCTCCTCTCATGGACCAAGTACACGAACCGGTAGTTTTAAACCAACTATAGTCCATGGGCCAAAACCCTAACTTGTGAGAGCATCCAGTTTTTTCCGCGCTTGAAATAGAGAAAAAACACCCTCTTGCACCCGAGGCACCGAACGAGACTGTCACGAGAGACGAGACGGATGCAAAAGCGAAATTACGGTCAGCGGGTGTGCAAATAATGACAACAGCGAAAATGGCGGCCAGTGGAGGAAAGGATATTTTGGCCGCATCTCCTCCCACAATTTCAAGAGATAACATCCTCTCAGAATTCTCACTACACTGGCACGTCTGGCATAAAGACTCTTCCTCACTTGAAGAAGAACTTGCACTAATCAAGGTGGGTATTCCATCCTATTTTGTCGATGAAATGATTTGGTTTTAACCGCAAGCCAAGCTTTTTGGGCAGGCATACATGTTTTATGCAACGTAATCGAGAGTTTTTCTGTCTGATTGTGGTTTATATGCAGCATGATAAAGAGCTTTTGGATCCTCGCGGGCGGACGCCACTTCAACTGGCGGTTTCTCTGGGTTATTTGAATTGTGTGAAGTGTCTTCTTCGCGGAGGCTGTGACGCAAACGCCATAAACCGGGATGGATGGAATGGTGCGTATAATTAAAAATATGAACAGTGCACGAGCATTTTGAAATTTCTTGTAGTTAACGTCTTACTCCCTTATGCAGAATTTATTCAAAATTCAAGTAATAATTATCAGCATTGAGTACGTTTTTCATTCAAAATAGAAAAAACCTGAATAAACTCGTTCAATTCTTTTTCTTTTGAGCTAGAAACCGCCATACAAGAACGAGCAAGGTTTTTCATTCACCTGCACATTGGCCATGTCGGCAGGACAGTCTTAATCATAATTTTAATTTACTAGTTTTAATGCAAAACAAGCTTTTGAAAATGAAATGAGTTGCCTGTAACTATCTCTTTTTTACTGCAGGCCTGTTCACTGATCATTTTAATTTTGAAAATAACTGGCTTGTGTGAAACAGTGATAAACAATTCATTGACAAATGTAGCTTGAACAGAAAATTATCCAGGAAGGCAGCTGGGGCCACTGAAATGTTTCCAAAATAGTTTTTCCTGGAAATCGCTCATCCATTTGCTGTAAATTAGAACTCTTTAATTTGAGCAGTCACCTCTATTAATATAGTTAATAGCATGAGTTGTAGTTGTAGTATTTGGAAATAATACCGCAAGCAAGTATTTCAGAGTTGTCGAAAATATCATAAGCCGCTTCAGCAAGTGATATTTTGGACAATTATGAAATATTACAAGTTGGTATTATTTCCAAATACTACGTAGCTAATCTCATTGAAATGACTACTTTTGTCCACACTGTAAATAATAGAAAAATTTGTCCATCATCTGTTATTTTGCTTGCCAGCACACTTGCCATATTTAGAAGAGAGTGATTTTCAAGCCCTTGAATACCAATCTCTTCTAAATATGGTAAGCCAAACTCTTGCAATACCTCTCTCTTTCAAATTTGGCAAGTATTGGAGATAAATACAGCTTGTTTTGACCAATCAGCATTCATAAATTTCTCAGCCTGCATTATAAACCAAGGGTCCTTGTGTTGTGTTCATACTGGCTAGAAAGTAGTACTATATAGCAAACAAGATCCCCATTTTAAGTAACCTGTGCAGACTGTGAACAATATTAATTCCTGTCAATCATGAAAAATAAGTAGTTTTTGAAATGTGGTAGATAAGTTTCATGAATGAAAATTTAAAATGTAAATGAGCACTATGTTACAAGTACATTTTATTGTTGGTCTTGTCTGGTGTGTGTGGGATACACATTAGTTACAGTATATCACATGCTGGTATGTAGACATTTTATTACAATTCTCTGTTATTTCTTCCAGATTAGCATTTACCGGTACCCACTGGAATTTATTTGTTTCTTTCTCTTCTTTACAGACTGCTGATTTTTATGTTGATTGAAATGAAATGGGAGTTCACTAGTTGGGGTAATTGGTATAAATAACATTATACTAAATATATATAAACATGTAAATGTAAAAGATTATTTTTTTATGGATTTTAAGAAAAATGACAATTTTTTTAAGTTTCAAAGACATGTTTCGACAGAGCATAGATCTGTCATCTTCAGTTGAATGGTTTACAAAGCACAGTGAGTTGAATAATAAGTAGAAAAAAATGCTAATTAAGACAAGTAGTAACAACAGAACATGAAAATGTGTGAATTAGAAGGATAATTTTAGATTTACATGGTGTAATTGCTGATTGAGGCAAGGTAGTTCCTTTTGAATATGGATAGCCTCCTTTATCTTAAGTTGAAAGCTGGTAGAGGCGTGATCTAAAATATGAAAGCTATCTATTGAACACAAGGAGCGACAACGTTCAGAATTCTGAAGGTGTTTGAAAATGTGGGAGGCCTTATCACTGGCTAAGTGCTCATGCACGCATGTGGCAAAATGTTGGGTGGTTTCGCCGACATAACAGGCATTACAGCCCGCACATGCAAACTTATAGACCACACGTGAACGGAGACCGCCGGGGATAGGGTCTTTCACTCCAAAAAGATTACCGATCTCAATAGATATTATGATAATTATAACTTAAGATTTGTTATTACCTATTTGAGATTGTATTTTACTTATTTTTAGACGTTGGTGTGATATCCGTATGGACTTTTTACCGACGTATTAAAATGTAGATGTACATGTAGATGTAGATGAGATGCACAGAACCATGTACTAGTACCTTTTTTCATCAACTGATTAAAATATCTTTCTCGTACTGTTCTTATGTATATCTATGTATTTCTACCAAGCTTAACACTGGCATCATTTTCCCCATGCTGTTGTACATAATATGACATTTTAGCTACCAGTAATCTTTTGTCACATTGAAGCTTAGTTATTAGCTCTCTCACAACTTTCCAGTACTTAGCTGGCTTATTGCAAGAGAGTGCCCAAGGGGTTTGTGGAAGGTCATAGGTCATCTGACCCTTCTTGGGTGAACTCAGAAATTTTTCTGAATACTGGTAGCTTGTTTTTCTGTCTGTTTAACCCACTGGCGCCGCCAGCCAAAACCGACCGCAATGATAGTTACCCTTTGTTCCACTTCTGACATCGTCATCTTTGTCCAAAAAAGGTATCACTTATACTCAATCCCTGCAGGCCAAAAATTCTTTCCATTGTTTTCAATGATACCCAAATCAGAGTGATTAGTTTAATTGAGCTTGAAATACACTTAAAAATGCTAGGAAATTTGAGTGAAAAACGTGGAGGGTAGTTTGCTTCAACCAACCTTGCTACTCCATGGCTAAAAGAATAACATGTTAAAATAGCTAAGTATAAAGATGCAGATGTCTATAAGTCATCCAAAAGCAACTAGACATTTTTAAAACAATTTTAATGTAGTCAAGGCTTTGGAGCCAATTTTGGGCAACTGAGTCAGACTTAATCTTGCATAAGGCCTATTCATTAAGAAAGATATAATTATGTAATGTTTAATAAATGAGCAGCAGTGTTTTATCAAGTTTAAAACACAAGGCGCAGCCGAGTGTTTTAGACTGGATAAAACACGAACTGCGAATTTATTGAACGGTTTAAAAATCTTGTGATGTAGATCAACTCATTCTTGCACTAATAAATATTAATATTTACATTTGGGGTTATTTTGACCCAGAAAATTGGACGTAAAGTTTAGCCGTTTCTTTATCAGATATAGAGACACTCATTAAACATTAATTTCTTTTGTATTTTCTTTATGAATTATTAATACCAGTAAGTTTTTTTAAATATTATTTATGTTACTTTTTTAGGCTTGTGTTCAACAGCTTCTTCAAGTGAACGCAAATCAGAGTCACGAAATTCAGAACCTCCAGGCATCGGAGAGAACCTGTTACATTATAACCTAAGCTCAAAGCAGTCCAGGTCTAGCAGGAGTCTGGTCTGGGGAATGTTTCAGTCTCACCCTGAACAACAAATAATATTCACAAGTGTTAAGGGACTCTCTTTCCTAAGTTTAAATTTGTCATCAATCTCTTTTCTCCTTGAAAAGAATGGGGCCATTGACCTCCTCCTCCAAGCCACCCTTTCTCACAGCCTCTGCCTTCTTCCATGTCTTAAATCCAAAATGTTTTCTCTTCTTATTTTTCTCTCTCAGCCGTCCTCTTCTGAGTTTGCCTTCAGGTGTCACTTCCAAAAAACAAAGTACAGAGCTTGCTAATTGCCTTATTTTGCACATTACATCATCACTTCAAAAATGAGACTACAAGTATACTTGTCATGCAATCTCAAAACTTTCGGACACTGATGGAGCATGGGGAGAGAGAATTGTAGAGGACTCAAAACAAAAAGAGAGGATCGTAAGTGTTTCTTGAAGGTCTATTATATGGGGTCATACATTCCGCAAACCAAGAACTTTGTATTTACTAAATGTCCAGATATACACAGAAGACTGCAAGCAGTGTTACTTACATTTCAGAACGTTTCACATTTATTTACTTATTACTGATTGAACCAATTCATGCGAGGATTGAAAAATATGTAATTTATAGAAATTGTACCCAAAGCTGGGCGTTTAGTTTTTCTGGGGTATCGTTCGAATATATAGCATCCCTCTCTTTGTGTTGACGCTACTTTTACTAGTGTTTATTTTTTGCTGATTTAAATTTCTGTTATAAATGGTTAATAGGTTCACAAGTTAGAGGATGAAAACAAAAACTTAAGGAGTCAGTTAGGAATTCTTAATGGAAGTGATGATAATGTCTTTTCTCCTGTGGTGAGTAGAACATACATCTGTAACTATAAAAATAATAGCCAAAGGGAAAGAGACTTGTTTGATACATGGTAACTTTAACAGGGAAGTCTTAAAATAAGTCTTCGAGTCTCTTTACTCTGTGGTATGTTTGTGGGTGAAATGACACTCCTTTAGAGTTCTTTTAACAAGTCACATATTTTCCATTATATTAACTCAGGCATTCCAAGATGCAAGTGATGAAGATGATCTTGTGGATATCGGAAACATAGAGCCATATGCTGCCCCGGGCTCTCTCCTAAATCGCCCTACTCAGCCCACCACCCTGGGGCAGTCTCACACCAGGGATGCGAGTAGAACTAAAATAGTCAATCCGTATGATAATGTGACTGACTCACCAGATGAACCGACGAAGAACATAGATATCTAAATGTCAAAGAGATGAGAGAACATGAAAGAATGAGTTCTTGTGAGTATTATTTATTTTGTTTTCTTGTCACAGTAATATCCAGCCTCTGGTGTGTGTTTTTTTTTTCTGGTCCCAAGTTCAACTTTTTTCAAGGTTACATGTCTGTGTTGGCAAAGGATGAAGTCAGAAAAAAAGTTCTTTCAACCTTGGAGCATGGCTTCGAATTAAAAAAAATCTTGTAACTTGGAATGAGATAACCAGCAAATAGATTATACAATCAAATAATTATTAAATAAAACCTTGGCAATTTTTTGTTTTGTAGTGAAAAATGGATTTGATTAAAAGGATAAGCCCTAAAACAGCTACTTAACAGAAATCATTATTTTGAATTTAAATTTCTAAAGTTCACCATTCAAAGTCATTTTACTGCGAAATTTATAGTTGAAGTCAATTTCTTTTCTCTTTGCTAGCGGACAGCCCTTTTGATGAACAGTGGGATCGGGAGGCTGAGAAGCTGATCCACGCAGTAGATGATTTAGTTCATGAAGCCACAAAAGATATTAGACTGCAGCCATCACAGAAAGTTGTGGTACGGTGCACGGAACAGATCACCAAGAAAATTCAAGAACTGCTGCTGTTAGCACAGGCAGGAAGGCACAGCTGGTAAACATCTGAACTCAATATTTTCTATTACAGTGGAACCTCAATATAACAGAGGGCCAAGGGACTGACAAAATGTGTTCGCTATATCGAGGTTTTGTTATATCAAGGTTCTTTTCCATATATTTTGCTGTTACTGGGACGAAAAATATTGTTCGTTATTTCGAGGACTTTGTTGTACAAAGGTTCGTTAAATCGAGGTTCCACTGTATTGGATTTAATTGAGAAGTGAGCTTTAAACAAAGCATTTCTCCTTAAATGGTCAAGAAATTATTGTAATTGTTCTGTGACTTGAATTGTTCATAAAAAAGGCTTGGGAAACTTAAAAATAAGTCATTGCTGGGGTTATTAACTAAAGTTAAATCCTGGTTAAACAAACTTCACTGAGTCAAATGTGCAGTATCAGCTTTTCACATTTGCTATGGAACAACCCACAGTTGGTAATTTAAGCCTACTTTCATTAAAGATGCCACATTATTTTGACCATCATGAATGTCTTTCACCAACTTGTGTTTTTATTTCAGTTTCATTCCCTGTTCAAGTAATATTTTCACTGCTGTAAATGATATGGCTAGCTTATTTCCTGAGGTAAGTTTAAAAATATTTTGTTTTTAAAGTTTTTTTTCATGTCAGCCACTGTTAGGCCACATTATGTTGCTTAGATACATCCCTTCTATTTTGTTACTTAGCGACATCCTTCCTATTTTATTGCTTAGCGACATCCCTTCCATTTCTTTGCTTAGCAAATCCCCTTCCAAAAACCATGGGCTCAGTCTTTTGAAAGACCCTACTGTGGTACTTATTCCATGTATGGTTGAATCTTACAGGAACCAGATGTGGACAGCATGCGCGTCTCACTTCAACTGATGAAGAGTAGTGCCGCCAGATTGCAAGTGGAGTGTAAGAGTGCTGTGTTGCCGGGAAACACTGTAGATATGGCGTTACTCACTCAACAGGTCATACAATGTGCTTATGACATCGCAAAAGCTGCTAAACAACTGGTGACAACGTTTTCAGTAGATTAGAATCTCAAACTAGTAAATATGTTTTTATTAGAAGATCTGTAGACATTTTATGAACAATTTAAATCTAACATTATTCCTTTCACTTCCCAGACTAACCCATATTTTATTTGGGTGGATATCACCACATGAAAGTACTACTCAAGAGCTTTTATTTGATTGGTCACATACCAGGGTTTCATCCACAGACCTAAATTTTAAAAGTTAGTCTGTACAGCATAATAAACAGTACCACATGAAGGAACTGCTCAGTAGCTTTCATTTGAATGGTCACACACCAGGTTTCATAGAGCTTCCTTGTATATCATAATAAATAATTACCACATGAAAGTAGTGCTCAACAGCTTTTATTTGACTGGTCACACACCAGGGTTTCATCCACAGACCTAAATTTTAAAAGTTAGTCTGTACAGCATAATAAACAGTACCACATTAAGGAACTGCTCAGTAGCTTTCATTTGAATGGTCACACACCAGGGTTTCATAGAGCTTCCTTGTACATCATAATATATATTACCACATGAAAGTACTGCTCAATGACTTTCATAGTCTTTTAGCAGTGTTTCATCCACAGATTTAAAAGATAGAGCCAATTAATTACAGTGGAAGTGAAAAGGGTAATAAACATCATAATAAAATAACAATAAAGCTCTTAGAACTGAAGACAAAAGTTATAATTTTTATGTTAAATATTATGGAAATTATTTTCGAAGTAAGTAAGCTCCTAACTAAGTCAAGAGCTATCGCACACAAAGGAGAAGAGGTTTTGACCATCGGAGACCTTCCTGTTGGATATTTAAAGAGAGCCTAGTAATCAGTGACATTTTTAGCAATTTCTGAGCTATCATTTAAAATTGCAGCCCATTGCTTACAACTCAGTACATTTTGTAGATTTTGCCTATCAGTTTAAAAAAATGCCACTTCTCAGCTGATGGTTAAAACTTTGACAAGTTGTCAGCTATTTCCAAGTTCCCACCCCACCCCACCCCATGCCTGGCCTGTTTGTGTAGCTACATGTATGTTACAGTTACCAGAAAATGAAACTAGAGAAAAAGAAGACATGTTTGATTAGGGCCGTTACTATTAGTTGTCATTGACTGGCCAGACCAGTATATTAGTCAAATTTATCTTGTAAATCAGTCACTGTATAAATATTATACTCTGCTGTTGGTGGATTTGTGGGAAAATCCTGTGAATAAGACCCATTTCACATTCAAAATTTCTGGTCTGGTCATTTTGTAGATTTTGCCTATCAGTTTAAAAAAATGCCACTTCTCAGCTGATGGTTAAAACTTTGACAAGTTGTCAGCTATCTGAGTTTAACCCCATAACCCCATCGAGGCCCTCTTTAAACCTTTCCAGGGCAAGCCGCAGATACTGATCTGTTCTCTGAAATTGTTTCTTTTACTTTAGAGGAACAGTGTTTGTTAGTTTACTAGATAACATGTTATGAAATTATATATTAATAACATTGTAATTAGCTTGACAAAGAGTTGTTTTCTGTTTAAAAGGCAGAACTTACAAGTTCTTCTTTTGTCGCATGCACCATTACTGCTTGTCTATGACATGGAAAATCAAAGGTGGCAAATTGTATGGCCAGTACCCCTAATTGTGTTTTACCTTTGCTTTCATTATGAATTTAGAAAGTGGTCTGTTTTCATTGCAGACACCACAAAAAAATGTCAGGGTAAGAAAATAAATTATATTTTGCTTTCTATGGAAAACTGAGATAGTTCCATGCACGCAGTATAGAATGCAGTATACAGTTTGGTTTATTTATTGTAACCAGGATGTTTGAGAGCAGTCTTAAATAACACCAGGGAGGCATGTGACTAAAACAAGAATTAATATCAGTAGCGTAGCTGTAAAAGAAGGCTGTTTGCGCAAGGGAACAGAACATCTAAACTTCCAGCTTGCTGTACCTTTTTACCCCAGACTTCCACCCCCTCCTTAGTGGTTCTCACCTCTGTACTATTTCTATTGCAAAATACTAGCCAAAGTTGCACAAAATCTCCCAATTTGTTCTGGTTTAGCCACCTTGGGAATCTCGCTTTCTGCCCTTTTTTTCCTGCCTCCTGTACAGTTTCCACCCCCTTCCCCCTATGTCCAAGTTCCCCCCCCTGCCTGTTTGTGTAGCTACATGTTAGATTTACTGTAAAATGAAACTAGAGAAAAAGAAGACATGTTTGATGAGTAGATCAGGGCCGTTTTCATTAGTCTGAATTGGCTGGCCAGACTGGTATATTAGTCAAATTTATGTTGTAAATCAGTCACTGTATAAATAATTATTATACACTGCTGTTGGTGGATTTGAGGCCTGGGCGGGAATGCTCATTGGAAATTTTGAAAAGAACCCCTAAAAGAGACCAATCTGGGTGTGGCTCAAGCTTTTCATGACCCCGAAAAGATACCAAAAAACTAAGAATAGAATTTATATTTGTATATTTCTTTGTGTGCAGCCCTAAACAAGACCATTATGGCTAACAATATTGGCATTTTGCTCAGAATACCCTAAGTAAGACCAAACATCTGAAGTTTACACCGCTAAGGGAGACGACAAGCATCCCTGCCCCTTTCATATGCGAGTTTCCTTCCTGGGATGTGTGGGAAAATCCTGTGATAAAGGCCCACTTCACATTCCCAACTACTGGGCTGGCCGGCCGTTTCTGACTAATGGTAAACGCCTGAAGATACTTAGGTGCAATGTTGAAGGAACATTAATGCTTTGCTTAAGTAGTTGCAGAAATCTCATGTTGTTTATCAACCAAGCTGACCAGAAATGCAGGCTCGGTTTTGTAAATTATCGTATAATTTGAGGTAGACAACACTTACTCAAAGAAATGCTGACATGAAGGTGTGTGAGCGTGAGCTTATAATTCCTTTTTTACAATTAATAAGTTTAGTGATTTATTCATGACCATGTACCATATTATACAGTCAAATAATATTAATACATAATTATAATCCCAAATAATTATAACCATAAATAACATATATCCTTGTAAAAAGCAATGATACTAATAAAAATAATAATTATGCTTAATGATTTAAAGACTTGTGTTTAGCTTTTATCTTGTCATTTTCTTTTGTCAGTTCTACAATCCTGCAGTGTCTGTAAAGTGATCTTCAATTAGCAGTGTTGAAATTAAAATGACATGAAAGAAGACAACACTTGTTAACATTGATTTGAGCTTTTATCTGAATACTTTGTTACAACCATGGTGTATCACTAGACACAGAATCATACAACTTTTATGGCAAGCGTGTAGTGTTTGTGGTACAGTTGAAAAACTTTTCGGTGAGGACTCAAGGCTTTGGCGACCAATCGATTTTTGTCTACGCTCTAATAGTTTTTCTTTGTGTCTTACCCCCACTAAGGATTTTGCCTACTAGGCCAATATGCTGCAGTACAGTTTACCTATTTTAAAAGTCTCAATATCCACATACAAATTCTCCTGACTGAACTCCATACATTTTCTTAAAGTAACAGTTGGGAGAATTTATCAAAAGATCAAACCAATTTGCCTTGAGTGATCTTTTTACTGATTCTTGTAACCTTTTCTCATAATAAAGTATTAAAATTGTGAGGAGAAATTTGATTTTGGTCACTCTTGGTGGCCATCATGAATGAAGCCTATAATATATAGATTTAGGCAAGCCTAAAAGCGGAGCTCCCCATTTATTTAATTTTCACTGGAGTTTACAATGTTTTCATTCTAGTGAATAAGCGGCCAAAGTACTAATGTTTATGGCCGTTTACAGGTTCAAGACAAATTTAAATAGCTCACGGTTAAACCGAATGTCAGCAGTACGACAGAAATAATAATCTTAAAGCGGGGCAAAATCATTACTCATGGCACGAAAAATTACTTTAGAGTACAGTAAATTATCTGCTTTCTAGCAATAGAAAATAGTTTCGCGATCCTGTTATAGTTTCGCAGCAGTTTAGTAGACTCCACAATATCTGTTACATTAATATAGGATATATTCAACGAGTAACGCAGAGTCTGTTGGATTAGCTCAATCGGTAAGGTGCCAGTTAAGGATGGGCCGATACAGGTTTTTCAAAACGATACGATATCGATACGATATTTTCTTTTTTTCTCGATATCGATATCGATATCGATATTATGACGTCATTTCCGTCCTGATGTCATTGGTTTGTCTCGTGACCATACAAAGGACAGACCTGGCATTATAAATGTTAGCCAAGAATGTTGATTTTGGTCTTTTTGCTTCACTGTTGCATCAGCAATGTGTGGACATCAAGTCAAGGCAAGAAAAATTCAAATATCGACAAGAACTTAAAAATTTTTTGAGCAAAATTGCATTTTTTAACCTCAGGTGCTGACCAGAAGACCGTAGGCTCAGGTCACGTGTGCAGTATCGAAAACGTATCGAAAGTGCGATATTTTTCGAAAGTATCGATACTTTTCAAAATTGTCAAAATATCGGTGTATCGAATATTTGGTATCGAGTATCGGCCCATCCTTAGTGCCAGTCTGCGGATCCGGAGGTCGTGAGTTCAAGTCCCAGAGGGTCGAGTTTTTTTTTTTTTACCCCGTAGCAATAAAATGGTTTGTTTATTATATCAACCCGATTTAGCTTTCGAATGCTCCTTCATGTACGATGCTGGCTTTACAGATAGACACGAAAGTCATCGATCGATTATAGGCCTTTCTCGATTATGCTAGCATTTTTTTCGGCATTTTTGGGTAAAACGAGCATTTTTTTCGTTTTTTCTTCAAAAAAGAATTGCTAGCATTTTCTGTCACTTTTCATGACTGTGATACAGATATTTTTAGCACTCAGAACTCAGAAGGATAAATAATCCTAAAGTTTCACAATTTTGATTACATAATTTAATTGTTTTCTGTCTGTTTCGACTGTTTGTGCGTTGTGTTACTTGTGTACTTGTGTTGTGTTACTTGTGTGTGTTTTTTTATTTTTATTTATTTTTATAAATAATTTTTTTAATATTTTTTTTTATAAACAAACAATTATTAAGTATCACCTGTTGTTGATATGAGCATATAATGTGAAAGTTTGTACGTTTTGTTTGAAATAAAACAAAGCATTTTTGGAATTCAAGTGGTATTTTTTAAGGAAATCAGGCATGATTTTAGCATTTTTTTGGCTTTATGCGAGAATTTCTAGTAGCATTAAATGCCAGTTTTACTAGCATAATCGAGAAAGGCCTAATCGATTATGGCTCTCAATGTCCACTTTTTTGGCGGTCGATTACTCAGTCTACACGTAATTTTCAGCTACATTTTGTTTCATTGCTTCTTGTTTTTCTTTTCAAACCTCTTTAATTTTCACTGGAGCTTACAATGTTTTCATTCTAGTGAATAAGCGGCCAAAGTACTAATGTTTATGGCGGTTTATAGGTTCAAGACAAATTTAAATAGCTCATGGGCTCCTGCTCACGGTTAAACCGAATGTCAGCAGTACGACAGAAATAATAATCTTAAAGCGGGGCAAAATCATTACTCATGGCATGAAAAATTACTTTAGAGTACAGTAAATTATCTGCTTTCTAGCAATAGAAAATAGTTTCGCGATCCTGTTATAGTTTCGCAGCAGTTTAGTAGACTCCACAATATCTATTACATTGATATAGGATATATTCAACGTGCATTTTCAGGGTCTGTCGGATTAGCTCAATCGGTAAGGTGCCAGTCTGGTAAGGTTTCTGGCATTTTAATAACAATTTACTTAACAACGCATCATTTAACACTGAGCTCATCGCCTTTTGGAATAATTGGCTAACTAAAAAAGCTGACTTTGATAACCTTCTAATATGGTGGGATAAAGCCAAATTCAACTTTAAACAAATAGCCATCTACCATGCCTCAAAACTACGCAAGATCCAGAATACACAACGCGCCACCCTGGAACGCCGGCTTGTTAACCTACAACACAAAGCTGCTTCCGGTCTTCCGGCAGATGTCGCAAATTACCTCACCGCAAAACAGCAACTGAAACAATTTGACCTCGACGACCTGGAATCGGTCAAAATTCGCACAAAAGCTCGCTTTGCCGAGGAAGGTGAGAAGAGCACGCGTTACTTCTACAACCTTGAAAAATCCCGACAGGCTGACCAGACAATAAAAATACTAACGAAAGACAATTTAGACACTATTACCGACCCCTATGACATCCTGACTGAAGCACGCAATTTCTACAAAGAATTATACACCGCTGACAGACTTGACGAAACCGCCCAAAAAGAAATATTTGATGTAAACACCCCCATTTTAAACCCGCGGGATCGCAAATGTTGCGAAGGGCTAGTTACATGTGCCGAACTTACCAAATCTGTTAAGGCCATGATCCCTAACAAATCCCCGGGCATTGATGGGTTAACTGTTAATTTTTACCAACACTTCTGGGACATCCTCGCTCCCGAACTTACCGCGGTGTACAACTTTGCGTACCACCATGGCATGCTATCCCTTTCACAATCCCGCGGTGTTATTACTCTGATTTTTAAAAAGGGAGACCGTACCCGCTTAACACAATGGCGCCCAATCTCACTTCTTACTACTGACTATAAAATTCTAACGAAAGCTCTTGCTGTAAGGCTAACATCTGTTCTACACACGATAATCCACTCTAACCAAACCGCATGTATCCCTAACCGCACAATTAACGATAATGTCAGTCTCCTACGAGACGCCATAACATATGCTAACGATCATAACGTACCACTTGCTCTAATCTCGATCGATCAACTGAAAGCTTTTGATCGTGTCTCACATTCCTTTTTGTTTCAATCACTAACCAAGTTCGGCTTTGGTCCACAATTCGTCCGGTGGATCCAGATAATCTATAACAATGTAACAAGCAGTGTAAAAACTAATGGCTGGCTAAGCGCTTTCATCACACTCGAGCGTGGGCTTAGACAAGGATGTCCCTTGTCAGCCCCACTCTATATTATAACTGCCGAACTAATGGCTATTCACATCCGACGTAATCCTAATATTCATGGACTTAAACCGCCTAACTCAACAGAGGAAACCAAACTATCGCAATATGCAGACGATACCTCCCTACTGTTGACCGACGACCACTCAATACGTCACGCATTTAATACCCTACAACTCTACGAACGCGCTTCTGGTGCAAGAGTTAACAACTCCAAATGTAAGGGGCTCTGGTCCGGTGCTTTTAGGCATCGCACTGACCAGCTCTTCCATTTCGACTGGTACAATGACTACATACCGGACAAAATACTTGGACTATACTTCGGGAACATCGATTGTACTCGTCTTAATATTCAACCTCGTCTAACAAAAATCAATAACACAATAACTGCTTGGTCCTGCCGTGATCTTAGTTTTAAAGGCAAAACTTTGGTCATTAATGGACTGTTAACCTCAGTGCTCTGGTATCACGCCACGGCTCTAACAATTCCACCATGGGCTGTTCGTGACATCGAACAAGCCATCTATCGTTTTTTCTGGTCTAACAAGAAGCCACTTGTTAACCGTGACATTCTCGCGCTACCCCGCGACGAGGGTGGGTTCAACGTACATCGCATTGGGACGAAAATAACGGCTTTACGCCTCACTACACTACGTCGTTTACTTAGCCCCGAATCTGCAAGTTGGAAATATTTCGTCTCCCATTATTTACGTGTAGCCGGGTTCACACTGGGTTCCCGAACCTTAGCTACCTCTTTCAAACCCCATCATATCGACCAGTCAATCCCCGCTTTCCATAGGGAACTATTAATAGCGTGGACAAAACTCCAACCCCATGTTTCACGGGACCCACTCCCCGCATCCCTCATCGACATTTTGGCTGAACCTCTATTCCTAAACCCCAATATTACCAGTTTAGACAACACGCTCTTGTTCAGACATTGGATTACATCTGGTGTCACGCAAGTGCGTGACATCTGTTACCTCGCTATCCCCGGCTTACTCCCTGCCCGCGCTATATGCGAACTCCTCCCGGACACCCCACCGGAACAGGTTTTACGGGAACTGCAGACCATCCAAGCAGCCCTCCCTGACGCGTGGTCCCGCCTAATCTCCACACAGTGTACATTCCACCGCGCCACCACCCCAGTTACTTTTATCCTTAACACCCCGCGGACTCCACTTGCTAACCTCACTACACGACTCTTCTACCTTATACTCACGAAAGACTCAAACACGGAGGCCCACGGCCTACAGTACTGGAAACGGAACCTTCACCCCACTCCGAACTTCAATGCTTCCTTTTGGAAGTCATTATACTGCCCCCTGCTCCCCAATAAGTACGGGGACATTGCTTGGAAAATAGCCCACCGTGTACTCCTCACGGCCTACTCACTCTTTAAAATAAACGTCTACCACACGATTACTTGCCACAACTGCACTGCAACTGAAACAATAGACCACCTGTTCTTACAGTGTCCAACAGTACTGCCTTTCTGGTCAACAGTAAAGGCTTATATCAGTGACATCTCAGACAAAACGATTACTTTGACAGACCAAATTATCCTCTTTGGAATTCAACTTAAGAAATCAAATAAGCACATAAGGAATAAGATCCATTTAATCAACTTTCTATTACATATGGCAAGGTATGCCATTCAAAAATCTGCGGTAGAATACCGTATTCATAGCAACATTCTTCCTATCTCAGCAATTTTTAAGTCTATGATTAAACAAATTATAGCTCAAGATTTTAAATTACACAACGCGAAAGGAACACAGTATCTTTTCCCTTTCAAATGGTGTATCAATAACACAATCGTGACTGTAGTTAATGATAAGCTATGTTTTAACATTTAATGTAAGAATCTCTCTTTAGTAGTCCTTAGTGGTTACCAATAAGCTGACTTTCTGTTCAACCTGTAAAACAACGAAAAACACTGCTGTAAGTAATCTGTAGAAATAGCAATAACGAATACAAACTTAATGTACTCGCTCTGAAAACTATCTAGTTAAGTATTAAAATTGTAAATAAACAGCTCACAAAAGAGCTGTCTTAGCAGAAATAAAAAAAAAAAAAAAAAAAAAAAGGTGCCAGTCTGCGGATCCGGAGGTCGTGAGTTCAAATCCCGGAGGGTCAAGTTTTTTTTTTTTTTTCCTTTTTTTTTTCTTTTTTTTTTTTTACCCCGTAGCAATAAAATGGTTTGTTTATTCTATCAACCCGATTTAGCTTTCGAATGCTCGTTCATGTACGATGCTGGCTTTACAGATAGACACGAAAGTCATCGATCGATTATGGCTCTCAATGTCCACTTTTTTGGCGGTCGATTACTTTCTACACGTAATTTTCAGCCACATTTTGTTTCATTGCTTCTTGTTTTTCTTTTCAAACCTCTTTAAATTTTAAAGGCCGCCTTTATACGGCCGCCTTTATACGGCCTTCTTGCTTCACTATTTCTACCATCAAACTATGGCGGCCATCTTGCGCGACTCCGTACGCCGTACGTACGCGCCCGCGAACCATGCCGCTATCCATGTTGACCATGAAAACTCATTTCCATAGTGTTCCTTCTTTCATACCATTTGCCTGTCTATGGGGCTCCGCACAAGGCGCCTTCGGCGCCTTGCGAGCTCCGCTAATATTATTGTCTCGGTAATGTTGTACCAGAGGCCCATAAAACAAAAGAAATCTTATTTTATTTGCCCTCCAAAAAAGCTGATTGAGCTTGTCATGTCATCTACTAGGTCAACATTTCCTTTATAATGCAGGTTGTTTATGTTGGTGAATTTTAATTTATGGGGGAGCAGGTATGGCGTAGTGATGAAAGTGCCCGGCTCCTACCAATGTGGTCTGGGTTTGAATCCGGCCGGGTGCCATATGTGGGTTGAGTTTGTTGCTGGTTCTCGCCTTGCTCCGAGGGTTTTTCTCCGGTTTCCTCCCTCCTTAAAAACTAACATTTCCAATTGCCAATTCGACCTCCCGCATGAAAACCAGCTAGAGCTGATGTGGTTTCCTCTCTAAATACAGTATTTTTTTAAAAATTATATGTCGCAAAACTCATCTTGTGCCGGTTTCATAGCCAAGCATAGTTTGTCCAAATCCTAAGTTTATATCGAGCTAAAATTGAACACAACACAAAACTTCCTCACAAAATATTTATTCTAAACTGGACAGCAAAAATTCTATATTTACATAGTTAACAAGTTACTAATATCAGTTAAAGTCCATCACTTAAATTGCATTCAAGACAAAGTTGTAAATGAAATTATCTACAGTTGTGAATACTACAAACTCAATTTTGAAACTGATTAAAAAAATCTAAAAAGGTAGAATGATACCAAAAAACTTATATTAATAAGGAACAAAATTTTCAACAACTCTGCTGCCTTCTACATTTTGTATATAAGCTTTCTAATATCTAAAGCTTACAGTTCAAATTACTAACACAGTGACTTGTTTAAGTACACTTACAATCACTGCTAAAACTTGAATCAAATCAGCTCGATTAGCAAAATCTGAAAGTTCAGTCTTGTTATTCTTAAGTTATAAATATCTACAGTTCTGTTACTTAAAAACAATTTTGGTCTAAAACCATTTTGAAAGTTAGAATGATGTCATAAAAACTTAGGAACAGAATTTTTGACAACTCTCTGGTGCCTTCTACAGTTGTGTATTAATACAGTTCAAATTATTAACACAGTGACTCATTTAAGTAAACCTACAATCGCTGCTTAACCTTGGAGCAAGTAAGTGGTGGACCTTTAGAAATCAACGGAGGAGTGATTGCCTACATTAAAATTCTACCTCCAGCTCCCAAGACAAAAAAAACCCACAAGCAAAAAAATATACTATTATTCTGCTTAAAAAAATCCTGCTGAGCATGCACACCTAAAAAATTCCCAGCAGTGTCAGTGAACTGTGAACTAAGGCTGGAAAAAACTCATTCAATGAAATTTTTTACCCGAAGATTGCCTTGATTTGTAATGGTCGAATTTTGGCGCCATTTTCTTTTCAACTCACAAGGAGGACCTCTCGGGAAACACAACATTTTTTTGATTGGATAATTTCGATCCTACATCCCAGCAAAATGTCGCCAAGCGATGATTTTCATTTCAGTTTGACAGTTTCACGCTTCTGGCGAAGGCTGGGTTTTCTGTCTGTACTTGTTTAAATGCTGCTGGCTACAAATAACCTTCAAAGTTGAAAAGTTTGGTTTGCTAGAAATCCTTTGGAGTTGAAAAGACAATATTTTATTTCGTTTCAAAACGCTACATGAAGCAAACACAACTTTCAGATACAAGCAATGGATTTGCTGCCGTCGATAAAAGAGCTAAGAATGATGTTTTGTTTTGTCTTTCTTTCTGTGTACAATTTTCTTTGAATTGAGTAGCTTATTAAAGTGTTTTTGCCTGATATATTTGTGGTGTTTGCTACATGTCTTCTCCTAACACGATATTTTAACTGGTATTTAGCTGAGTGACCTTTGTTTTTCAAAAACTCCGTAAATATAAAACCACATCTTACACAAGATGTTTGAATCATTGTCAAATGATATAAAACACACAAATTCATCTTACCTAGACACCTGTTGTTGTATTGAAGATGTAAAGCGACTTCAATCTTAACATGATTCATATCTTCACACATCAGTCACTGACATGAAAACTTCTCTTCATTTATTTTAAGATTGTTTTGAGTTTTTTTTACGGAGTTCCTGTTTTATCTTTTTCAGTCGGTCACCCAACAACAATAATCCTTACAATTTGTTTAGTTGATATTTTTTGAAAGACAATGACAATAGTTTTGAAATAATTTTAAAAGAAGATGAACTCGCAATTAGGATTAGCATCTTGGATGCGCTGTTCAGCTTCACGTGTTATGTTTGGATTGAAACTGAGGTTTAACCATTTTACATTTGTATTTACAAGTTTATCACTTAAATAATTTAATCCTTTATCTGTAATGCTATTCACACTGAGGTTTAACGATTTTACATTTGTATTAACAAGTTTATCACTTAAATAATTTAATCCTTTATCTGTAATATTATTGTCACTGAGGTTTAACGATTTTACATTTGTATTAACAAGTTTATCACTTAAATAATTTAATCCTTTATCTGTAATATTATTGTCACTGAGGTTTAACGATTTTACATTTGTATTAACAAGTTTATCACTTAAATAATTTAATCCTTTATCTGTAATATTATTGCCACTGAGGTTTAACGATTTTATTTTCGTATTTACAAGTTTATCACTTAAATAATTTAATCCTTTATCTGTAATGCTATTCACACTGAGGTTTAACGATTTTACATTTGTATTAACAAGTTTATCACTTAAATAATTTAATCCTTTATCTGTAAAATTATTGCCACCGAGGTTTAATGATTTTACTTTTGTATTTAGAAGTTTATCACTTAAATAATTTAATCCTTTATCTGTAATGCTATTCACACTGAGGTTTAACGATTCTAAATTACTATTTACAATTCCTTTACTCAATTGTTTTACACCTTCATCTCCTATCCTATTGAACCCGAGGTTTAAGTGCGTTAGTTGACTATTGTCATTGTCAAACAACTTTGTAATCTCTGCAAAACCCAACGGGCCAAAGTTATTAATGAACAAATTTATGAGTGAAATTTGTTGCACATGTTTAAACACATGCACTATTGCTGTACAGTCAGCAGGAGCGAGACTACACTCACTAAAATCTACAGCATTACATCTAATGCTTTCTAACTTGCTTTGTACTACGTTTGATTCACTGCCTTCATGAAGACATTTTAATATTGTCAGTGCTAAATGTTTTTCGCTGTAAGTCGGCCAACAGATAAATGTGCGTAGCTCTGACTCGGGTGGCATATCCATCAGCTGCATTTCATCTTTCTCTTTTGTTTTCTCGGGAAGCAGGTCGGTAAAGATCTTCATCAATTGCTCATCTCGTTCACCGAGCAAGCCAGCAACAAACAGCAAAACAACTTGCCATTCACCTTCATCGATGTAATCTTTAACAAATGTTCTCAATTCTGCTTCATTCATGGTTTCGGTTATATGCTTCGCTGCAAGAAATTCCTGCATTGTCAAGTGCATGAAACAGAACTGTTCTTCGCTCGTGTCAGGGCTACTGCGATGATCCCGCATTTGGTAGAAAAGTGCACTTTTTTCCAATTCCTGTGGTACTTCGCTTGATCCAAAGATTAATTTTCCTTCTTTAATACCTTCAAATGAAAGTTTTCCTAGTAGTTTGAATTGCTGTTTTTCTCTATTTGTCGCTTCGGGAGGTAAGCTTAAATTATCTAATTCAATTCCTTCCTGGCTAGGATCATTGTCTTTCTTGTCGCGCGTGAAGAAAAATATTCTCATGACTTCATTGTACAATTTAGTAAGTTTTGCAGGAAGGCTTATATCACTTAAGTTTTTTTCCATCTCCACGTGGAAGCGTACGTTTCGCAGCAGGCTGGAGCAAATGATTTGACAGTTAACTGGAACGTAGCACAGTGAGCGTAAGTTCGCATTCCCGCGGATGTGTTCCTTTATCTTTTCTCCTACGCCGCTCAATTTTTTCTCTGCATCTTTTGTAAAGTTTTCCACAAATCTGTCAACGTCCTCGGCTGTAAAGCCAAGAATTTCAAATGTGTTGTCAATGTTCAAATGACGGACGCTTGACACGGCCGTGGCTCTTGTAGTTGTTAAAACAGTGGCTCCGGAGAGAAATTCTCCCTTCATTAGTTTGGAATATAAGGCATGGATAGGCATCTTCTCGTCAACTTTGCTATTGTAGTTACTGTCGGACGGCTTAGCGATACTTGAGTGTTTTTTATATTCGTCCAAGCCATCGAACAAGATCAGAACCTCCTCAGGATTGTCACGAACATAATTCCAGACCTCAGGAGGGAGATCTGTCTCTGAAAATTCCGCGTGGTTGAGTAGCTCGCGAAGATTGATATTTTCTTCCGGTTTGAATCTTCTGAACTTGATAAGGAAAGCAATCTCAAACTTTTTGAACAGCTTACCCGATGCCCAGTCTCGAAAAAACTTAGTGCAAAGGCAAGTTTTGCCAATCCCAGGACGACCAACAAGTAGTATCTTCTTTTTAGCGTCGACAATATCTTCTGGTCTTTTCAGTGGTTGAATTTTGTTGTCTTGTATTGGGACTAGTTCGTTTAGTAGTTCCTCTCTACGTCTATCTTTGATCAAGTCGTATTTTGCTCTGTCGGGAATAAGAACTAACTTGGTATAAATGTTGTCAAACGCCAGAATTGTTCTCTTGCCTTCACCTGGTTTAGGTTGATAGGGTGGCTTGATATCTGCGAGTGTCTCTGTATCTGCAATAATTTTTTTCTTCAGGTTTTTGATGAATGATGAAAGCTCAGAGTTGGAATTCAGATAATATGCAAGAAACGCAGAATCTTTGAGGAATTTTCTCCCTTTTCTTGCTAGAAGTGATAAGATCCAGATGATCTCGAGCAGAATATAAAACAAAAAAAGCCAATTCACCACTGTTACAGCGTACATCCAGAAGGTTTTGTTTGTTGCTCTTTGGTTGTGACACTCGTATATTGTCCTGTTCTGAATGTTACCGCCTGACGCATTCGCCGCCCGACTGCTTTCTGGCGTATCATCACAATCGAAATTGGAAGGGAAGCTCGAAGGATAAAGAAATTTAGTTTGTAAGACAATAAACGTTACTCCTAAAACAAGTCTGGCGGCAAGTTGACAACTATACGCTACAGCCACTCTGTGTGTTTTCGGTGGGCGCGGTCCCTCGGCATCTGTCTTTCTGGCGTCCAGCAGTCGATCAACTCTCGACGTTACGGTTTGGGAATAAATAATGCAAACAATTCCAATAAAAAAAAAGTTGACGATCACAAAGGCATAGACGGGAACACCAAATTGGTTGTATCGCTCCCGGTACTGATCGAAACACTTGCCTTGCACGACGTCTTTCTTTTCACTTTTCACAGCACAGCGGAAATCGAATCTTGTCTCATTGTTCTCAATATCTGCAAAGATGCTACACAAGATGACTCCGACTATGGTCCACGCAATCATTGCGAAGTAGCTAACCTTGTTAAAGGTTTTGGGTTTCAAGAACTCGTTCAGTTTATCCATTTTGTGTACGATCGCGATTCGCGCTCAGTAGGATCTGTGAAAATAACATTGATTGGAATGAGTAAAGTCAGGCCTGGAGTAAATTAAAGTTGAAATATTTCACAGACCACAGCGATTATTATATTGCCAACTATTGTGCCTGTTGAAATAAAGGGGTTTTTTAACTGCTCTAAATGTCATAATAGTCAAATCGATATATTAGATTCTCTTTTTGCAATCCACAGTTGCATTTCAACATGATAAAATTAAGGCCATCCCCTTTTTTTTTTTCGTTTATCGTCGTATGTGTTTTCTGATTTTGGGTCGGTCGGTCGGAATTAAAAAAAAAAAATTCAAAAAAAAAAAAGTTGATAAGGAGTCTGGAACTAGGAGGCCCGGTACCTCAGCATAATGTCCGTGGAGCCTGGAAACAAGAAGACATGGTTACAAAGTCAACATGGCGGCAATGGAGGAAGGAAAAATCGACGTCGTGGTTAAACTCAAACAAGAACAGCGTAAAAAGGATGAAACATTATTTAAAATAATGTGTCATTGCCTTCTATACCTTCTGTATAAATTTTTTTTTTTTTTTTGAAAACGCGAAAATCTGGGTCGGTCGGACGACGCTAAACAGAGAAAAAAAAGGAGATGGCCTAAGTATTTAGTACAAAAAATGAATATAATTTACGTGAGCCACGTCAGAAAATATTTCGTAACGGTAACTGACAGGTTTTGTAATAAGGCAAGTCGCCCCACATTAGCTTTGTACACATTAGATCCGTTTGTTCGCTGATAATTTAGAGACAGCGGATTTCGCAACCAACACCATCCCAATAAATGCAATAATGAATAAACTACGTCTCAATTGCCTAGCAGTCCGGCTTCTTTTTTTAGTAAAGTATATATTTATTAAGATAATGATCGAGTGTTTGCATGACTTAGTCAAATAATTCTTTCTGTTTTCTGATTTCAAGTTAGCAGCCCACTGTACCAGAAGTACTTCTGACTGTACTATTTATCTTAGAAATAAGCTGTGGTTCGCAATTGTACGCTTTACCAACTTTGTTTCGTTTTGCTTATCTCTCTGGCTAATTCTCAAGAATGTTTTGTGGTCGTTTGATAATTTGTCTACTGTTGTGTGCATGAACAGAATAACATCATGAAAATATTGAAGGGCCGCAGCCAGGATAAAACATGTTATAAAATTCAGTTGAAAACGATCTCTGGCTAAAAAGCTTTAAGAATACGAGCTTTCGGCTGTTTGAACCACAGCCTTCAACGGGTAAAATGTTAAAAAGGTTCCTTATAAAATTTTAGAATAACATCAGTTGATACAATAATTGTTCAGCGAAAAACATCTTGCGATGTCACTTACATCGCGAACATTTTTTCACGACTTGAACCATGAGTTTTGACCGCACGTTTTACAAGTACTTTTAGCCATATTTTCTAGTACATTAGCAATCGTTTATGACTTAGAAGTTTAATTATAAATTCCAACCAAAGTAGTTTTGGCTGTTTTGCAAAGTTTCCGCCCATAACAGTTGGTTTATAACTGAAACACGGAGCAGCAATATTCCTAGTCAATACTCCTCTACTACAGTATTTTGGTAGAAATGAGCACGCCACTCGTACCGTTTCTTTCAAGGTTTACTCTTTTATATCTAGCCAGCATTCTCTGCAAGCAATACCACATTCGCTTGAATGGCATGTTTCCGCCATCGTAAAAGAAACAAATCTTCCCTGATGATTAAAGCGAAGGGAAAAAGCTTTACATTATGGCTGAACGGTTTGGAATGCTTCGAAATGCTCTTATACATTCTCTATAAGAGTCATGCAAAATTATCGGTAAGCGCCGGAGAGTTCGGTATCATAGCGACTTCTTTATTTGACACTCATGAGATGAGATTGCGATGGACAAGAGCTAGACGAAACTCACAGACAATCCTCATCAGTGTTAGTATATTCAGTTCCTTCTAATTATTGTCCGTCATGTTTTACTCATCCAATTCAACTATCGCATAAAGATCGCTCTTTTTCATCATTACAGTAACTTTCAGCCTTTACTATGTACAGTCGGTTGCAAAAGACTTGCGGTTATGCCAACTTATGCGGCGACAATTGCTGTGCTATTGAAGCTAAAATAAGACACTAGCTAAATTAGCTTGGATTATAACCACACATATCCAGGTTTAACCCTAATGTTTTGAGAAAAGAAAAAAAAAACCAACCTGCATTCACGGAAATCCAACTAAAAGCGGGCGAATTCAAAATCAAAGATCCGACAAAAAGTTTTGGATTTACAGACTAAAGTTTGAGTGGACGGCGTATCTGGGTGGATACTGCATTTGAGGAATGAAATCTCCTTCTTCCTTGGCAAACAGATGCCCCACGCCCCAATTCTGTCATTCCTCCTCCCCTATAAAACCATATAAGGAGGACATTTTTGACAAGAATATAAATTGGCATGTATTGAGTTAGCCTCGTAGGCAGACAGTATTGTTTATGATCTGAACTGATCACCACTGGAAAAGTGATTGATGGGTAGGACATCCTATACGACAAGTTGGAATGATCCTTCACATAATCCTTCAAAGGCTTGTAAGATTTTTGTGTTTTTGTTGAGAAGTGCCTTTTATACCTCAACCGGTATTGATTTATCAGTATTTCTTTGCTGTGTTCCATTGAAACTATTTTGTCAGAAATGTTCGATACCGAACAGGATCTAACCAGCTAACTGTCAGCTATAACTAATCATGAAGTATACCGAATTCCAATACTTTGGGAATATATAAATGAAGGGGATCAGTATCCTTCCAACACTGTTTTTTTTTTCTCTTTTACTTAGTTCAGTGGTTGTTGAAAATGTAAAAGACAAGTCATGCCACACCAGATGTGTGTACATTGGATACGTTTATTCTTTGTTTTGATTTCAAAATCTACCGATCTGTTGATAACTCTCACAAACTCCTTTTGTTCTATAAACCGATTTAGACAAATCCTTTCGGTTATGAACAAGATGTCATATGATCGATCAAATTGCAATCATATTTTCACGTCCAAGTACTCGTACTGAAATTACCTACATTAAAAATACTTTATCAGTTGCCCAGGTCCAAGCAATTATCGAAGTATACAGTTTTGAAGTATTTTTCGCCGAAATAGCAACCACTGAAGGTTGAACATGCTTTCGATTCGCATTTATAATACATCAGAGAGCAGATTTAGCGATCAACATCATTTTGTCCAATGATGATATATTAAAATGAACAAACTACGTCCCAACCGGCCTGCACTCTTTTCTAGGCGCAGGTAATAGTTAGATCGAGAAAAAATAATTGAGATAATGATTGAGTGTTGGCATTGACTTCATCAAATAATTCTTCCCTTTTTCCGATTTCAAGTTAGGGAGTTGAATCGAAATAGAAACATAGTTAGTAGAAATTAATGAGCAGTATTTCGCAACTGTTGCAGACTACGCTTGACAAGCTCAGTATTCTATTTTTAGCCGATTTGAAGACAATAGATTTCACTGTCCCGTCGTTACGAACTTTTACACGTCCTCTTCTTCACTAATTTGCTTATCTCTTGGGCTAATTCTCAAGGATCGTTTTGTGGTCTTTTGCCTTCTTTTGTGCTGTGAACAGAATTGTTTTGTTAAGCGAAAACATCTTGAGATGTCACTCACATTGCGAACATATTTTTACGACTTAAACCATTTTCACCACACGTTTAACTTTTACAAGTACTTTTAGTCACATTTTCTAGCACTTTAGCAATAGTTGATGACTTGGAAGCCAAAATTGATCGCAATCAAAAAAGTATGTAGTTTTGGCTGTTTTGCAATGTTTTCGCCCATAACAATCGGCTTATATCTGAAACACGGAGCAGCAATTTCCCGTCAATATCGAAATCAGGGCGAGTTTCTGCAATGATGAAATCATACCACTAGCTGGAAAAAATATGCGATAGTTTCCTTTCTGGGAAAAGATGTTGATTACACTGAATTGAGTTGGATGAGTAACAAATATGACGGTCAATGATTAGGACAAACGGAATATACTAACACAGATGACCAGTGTCTGTGAATTTCGTCGCAGACCAGAGTCAACAACAAGCTTTATTTGCATGACTACATAGGAATTTGGTAGTATAAATAAGCTGTGTTTCGCAACTGTGTGTTCTTCACTAACTCAGTGTTTTATTTAATCATACTCGTCCTCTCCGTTTTGCTTATCTCTTTGGCTAATTCTCAAGAATTTTTTGTGGCAGTTTAATAATTTGTCTAGTGTTGATGTGTACTATGAACAAAATAACATCAGTTGATACAATAATTGTTCACCGAAAAACATCTTGAGATGTCACTTACATTGCAAACATATTTTCACGACTTAAACCATCAGTTTCACCGCACAGGTTAATTAAAAATAACCAAAGTATGTAGTTTTGGCTGTTTTGCAAAGTTTCCGCCCATAACAGTTGGTTTATATCTGAAACATGGAGAAGCAATATGCCTTCAATACTCCTCTACTAACTTTGGTAGAAATGAGCAGTATTTTGCAACTGTACATAGTAAAGGCTGAGAGTTTCAGCAATGATGAAAAAGAGCGGTCTTTATGCGATAGTTGATTACGTACACTTAATTGATTTGGATGAGTAAAATATATGACGGTCAATGTTTAGAAGAAACTGAATATACTAACACTGATGACCCGAGTGTCTGTGAGTTTCGTCTAGCTCTCTTCGATACAATCGCTGCGCGGCTAATGATTGTCGAATAAAGAAATCGCTAGATCACAAAGTAAGAGCTATCGCTTACTGATAATTTTGCATGTCCCTTATAGAGAATCTAAAAGCAAAAAAATGGAGTTGAAAAATCAGTTTTTGGAAGCATTCCAAAGCGTTCAGCCATATTGTAAAGCTTTTTCCTTCGATTGAATCATAAACGAGTTGTGTCTATAACGACGGCGCAATCATGCCAAGCGAATGTGATGTCGATAGAAGAGAATACTGGCTAGATGTAAAAGAGCGAACCTTAATGTACGAGTGGCGTTGCGGTTATACCAATCAATGCGGCGACAATAACTGTGCCACTGAAGATAAATAAGGTCACTAGCTAGATTAGCTTCTAAAGATTCTAACCACATATATCCAGGTTAAACCCTAAAGTTTTGAAAAAAAGAAATATAAAACCAACCTGCATTCACAGAAGTCCAAAGAATACGGCAAGGCAAATTCAAATCAAAGAGTTTTGGATCAGACTAAAGTTTTTGGACGGCGTACTTGGATGGATGCTAAGTTGCTATGCTGCATTTGGGAATGCTTGGCAACAGACGCTACACGCCCCGATTCTGTCATTTCTCCTCCCCTAAGCCATATAAGGAGGACATTTTTTAAAATAATTTTAATTGCCATGTATTGAGTTAGCCTCCTACGCAGACAGCAGTATTGTTCATGATCACATCTGACCTGTTTACCATTAAAAAAGTGATTGATGGGTAGGACAAGTTGGAATGGTCCTTCAAAGGATCCTTCAAAGGCTTGTAAGATTTTTTGTGTGATTGCTGAGAGGTGCCTTTATACCTCAACCGGTATTGATTTATCAGTAATTCTTTGCTGTGTTCCAATGAAACTATTTTGACAGAAATGTTCGATACTGAACAGGATATAACCAGCTAACTGTCAGCTATAAATTATCATGAAGTATATATAAATGATGGGGATCAGTATCCTTTCAACACTGTTTTTTCTGTTTTACTTTAGTTCAGTGGTTGTTGAAAATGTAAAAGACAAGTCATGCCAAACCAGATGTGTGTAGATTAGATACGTTTATTCTTTGTTTTGATTTCAAAATCTACCGATCTGTTGATAACTCTCACAAACTCCTTTTGTTCTATAAACCGATTTAGACAAATCCTTTCGGTTATGAAGATGTCATATGATCGATCAAATTGCAATCATATTTTCACGTCCAAGTACTCGTACTGAAATTACCCACATTAAAAATACTTTATCAGTTGTCCAGGTCTAAGCAATTATCGAAGTATTCAGTTTTGAAGTATTTTTTGCCGAAATAGTAACCACTGAAGCTTGAACATGCTTTCGATTCGCATTTATAATACATCAGAGAGCAGATTTAGCGATCATATTGATAAATGAACAAACTACGTCCCCACAGCACTCTTTTCGGCAAGGCGCAGGTAATAGTGAGTAAACGGAGAATGATCGAGTGTTCGCATGAGACTTTATCAAATAATTCTTCCCATTTTCCGAAGTAGAATCGAAATAGAAACATAGTTAGTAGAAATGAGCAGCATTCGCAACTGTGTAGACTACGCTTCACAAACTCAGTATTTTATTTTTAACTAATTTCAAGACAACAGATATCACTGTTCGTCGTTAAGAACTTTTACACGTCGTCTTCACTTCTTTGCTTACAATGTATCTCTTGGGCTAATTCTCAAGGAGCGTTTTGTGGCCTTTTGCCTACTCTTGTGCTGCGAACAGAGTTGATTTGTTCAGTGATATAAAACATCTTGAGATGTCACTCACATTTTACGACTAAATAAACCATTTCACCACACGTTTAACTTTCACAAGTACTTTTAGCCACATTTTCTAGCACTTCATCGATTGTTTATGACTTAGAAGCCAAGATTGATCACAAATAACCAAAGTATGTAGTTTTGGCTGTTTTGCAATGTTTTCGCCCATAACAGTCGGCTTACATATCGAAATCAGGGAGAGTAGTTTCTGCCATTTTGAACTCATGCCACTAGCTGGAAAAAGGAACGATCTTTATGCGATAGTTTCCTTTCTGGAAAAAGATGTTGATTTCACTGAATTAATTTGGATGAGTAACAAATATGATGGTCGATGATAAATAGAAACTGAATATACAAACACTGATGACAAGGTTCGACTATGCTCTTTTACAGTTCTTTTCTAGCGCGGTCTCGGCTTATGATTTCGAATATGGAAGTCGTTAGAGCTGACCTTTGCATGTCTGTTATAAATAATCTAGAGTAAAAGAATCTACTGATTTGGAAATCAGTTTCTGTAAGCAATTCTAAAGCGTTCAGCCATAATGTAAAGACTTTTTTAAATGATACATTCCTAGAGGAGTTGTGTCGATATTACGATGGCGCAAACATGCTTAGCGAATGTAATTTCTTTAGAAGAGAATTCTGGCTTGATAAAGAAGAACTAACATCACTTAAAGACGTAGTGGTAATGCCAGTTTATGCGGCAAACAATCACTGTGTCAATATACTGATCCTAACCGAATCACTGGCTTGATTATAACTTGAAATTATCGAAAATCTACCAGACATATCCAGGCTCACCCTAAACATCTTATAAAAAGAAAACAAAACTGCATTCACAAAAGCCAAAGAACAGCAGACACTAGCAATTTCAAAATAAAAAGAGAAACTTGTGTGCGTGGAGAAAAAAAAATAAGAATATCATGTTGATATATCGGGCATATCTATACGTATTTTCTTGTTAATGTCAATCAAAGAGTGGCGATAACCAAAATGCGGATTTCTAGTCATCAACTGCCTATTGAATCAGGTCGATACAAGAAGATACCTCGAGATGAGAGACTTTGCCCATTCTGTAAGTCATCTATTGGTGACGAGTTCCATTTTTTGATGAAATGCACCCACTCATCATTTTCTCATCTTAGAGGTGTCTTCTTAGATCGCCTCTTTTCAATAAATAATAGTTTTAAATTTTTGAATTATAAGGCACTTTTTATATATATCTTAGCTATGTGCGATGAAAATATCTTGAATCTAAGCGCCCACTTTATCTGTGATATTTTAAACTGTTATAATGAATCACTAAAAGAACTTGAGGGGAATTTTTCCCTCACGACCAAGAGTTAGTTGTTAGCTTGTTAATGTTAATGTTTAGTTATTAAGTGTATTCTGTTGTAGTCCTGTGGAACTGAAATCTTCAAGTTGAAGATAAAGTCAATAAAGTCCGGTAAATTTCTGTTGCGACATCAGCATTTATTTTACTTTTTTTTTGCCTATCACGCGACACTGGTATTAATAATATATCAGACAGAGAATTTGCAATGATGAAATGTTGCCGCAAGGAAAAAGAATGATTTTTATACCGAATTGTTCATTTTCGAAATAAACGTTGTTCAGTTCTTGCGAAACTAACTCGTCTACATCTTTGCCAACGCAGTCTTGGCTCTTCATTGTCGAATAGAGAAGTCGCTAGAACCTTCGCTAGATCACACGCGATGAGCTACTGATAATTTATCATGACTCTTACAAAGAATATAAAAAAACTTCTAACAGCAAAACAGTTCAGTTGAGAAAATTCCAAGCGAACGTGATATCGCTAAAAGAGAATAGAAGAGCAAACCTTACTTGAAAGACACTGTACGACTGGCTTTGCAGTTAGGCCAATTTATGCGGCGAACAATTACTGTGCTATTGATTAGCTTAGATTATCAAACGCACATATCCAGCTTAAACCCTAATGTTAAAAGAAAGGAATATAAAACCAACCTGCACTCACGGAAGTCCAAAGAATAACGCGCGAGTTCAAAGTCAAAGATTCAGTTTGGATCAGACACTGAAGTTTGTGGAAGGCGTCTCTGGGCGAATTTTTCATAATCTGTGATTTTCCGTAATATTAGAAGCCTTGCTAAAATAATCTGTCACTTCTCTTCTCCTAGGCCATAAGGGCACATTTTTGATAGTAAATCAATATTTGTTTGTGGCGTGTCTCATGGGCAATTAGAGGCCTCACACAAAGATTCTGTCATTTCTCCTCCCCAAGGCCATAAGGGCATATTTCTTAAACCTCCATCCAAGGGAAACGAAAATACCTTTGAGAAATCGAGGGTAAAATAACAGAGAAGTACTATCCAAGGGAAACGAAAATTGGTCGAGAAATCGAGAGTTTCGAAAAAACTGAGGGTTCGAGAAATTGGAATTCTACTGTATTTTTGTCAAGAATTGAAATTGGCATGAATTCAGGAGTTGGCCTCATACGCAGATGGTTTAAATAAGATGAATAATCACTCGTATGTTATTATAGCATTAGCTTTCAGGGTTAAGTTAAAAGGAAAAACTAATCCTGCCCTTTGTCACGAAATTTCTGTTTAACAGCTTACAAGTCTTTTGCTCCATCTTAATCTTTTATATATCTTATCACCGTATATCTTTATATAACGTAAAATATGGACGACAAACTGATCCCGATGGTTAAAGCGGCAAAAAAACAAACAAACAAACAAAGTGGATTAAAAACTAAAATAATTATATATTGAACAGTTTTGCTCTATATTTCGGTTTGCAAAACAAACCTTCCTCAGGGGCTGGGCTGGCAATTTTTTTTCGCCCAGAGGAAGGTTTGTATTGCAAACCGAAATATAGAGCAAAGTTTTTAAATATATTTTAGTTTTTTATGCACTTTGTTTATTTTTGACCGTTTTAGCCGTCAGGATCAGTTTGCCGTCTATATTTTCCGTTTTAGCTAAGTTACTGACCCAGGTCAGGTCTTCAAGAGATCCGGCACCACTCATCGGTTTGTCGCTGTGATCTGATTTATTATATCTTTATATAGCTTTTATTAGTAAAACATTTACCAACACTGTATTATCCAAATTCAACTTTTAGAGCCGCTATTTTCCTTAGATTATAGTCCTGGGGTGTTTGTGTTCTGTCATTTTTCATGACTGTGATCCAGACTTCAGCACTCAGAACTGAGAAGGATAAATAATCCTAAAGTTTCACAATTTTGATTACTTAATTTGATTGTTTTCTGTCTGTTTCGACTGTTTGTGCGTTGTGTTACTTGTTTACTTGTGTTGTGTTACTTGTGTGTGCTTTTTTTAATTTTTTAAAAAATATATTTTTTTAATTTTTTTTAATAATTTTTTTTAAATAATTTTTTTTATATTTTTTTATTGTTTTTTTTTTTATAAACAAACAATTATTAAGTATCACCTGTTGTTGATATGAGCATATAATGTAAGAGTTTGTACGTTTTGTTTGTAATAAAACAAAGCCTTCTTTGGAATTCAAGTGGCATTTTTTAAAGAAATCAGGCATTATTTTAGCATTTTTTTTGGCTTTTTGCGAGAATTTCTAGTAGCATTAAATGCCAGGCCTACTCCAGATCCAGAGTGCTTTGCGGATCCCATCATGGGTGCAGCTACAACTAGCCTCCAAACTAGCTCTGAAGCAGGGGAGAGAAAAAAACTAGTCTAGCCTGACTATATCAAAAAAGAAAGTACTTTTTAACAAAAGACACATTTTACACTTTGTCTTATACTGACTTAATATGAAACTACAATAGCCTTGGGACAAATGTACACCCAATCCCCGTCTAAAATGTATTCTTGCAGCTTTAGACCATTCCCTCCTCCTTTTATCAACCTTCGATCATGCGAGCGAAACTAGGGCAACCAAGATCTTCCACGCGCCCCCCCCCCCCCCCCCCTCCCGCTTCCCCGGAGATTCTGCGTGGATTCTGCGTGCCGATTCAAAAGAGAAACATTGCGGTCAGCGGATGTGCAAAAAATGACAACAGCCCGAAAATGGCGGCCAGTGGAGGAAAGGACATTTTGGCCGCATCTCCTCCCACAATTTCAAGAGATAACATCCTCTCAGAATTCCCACTACACTGGCACGTTTGGCATAAAGACTCTGCATCCCTTGAAGAAGAACTTGCACTGAACAAGGTGGGTATTCCGTCTTATTTTGTCGAAGAAATGATTTGGTTTTAACCGCAAGCCAAGCTGTTTGGGCAGGCATACATGTTTTATGCAACGTAATCAAGAGTTTTTCTGTCTGATTGTGGTTTATATGCAGCATGATAAAGAGCTTTTGGATCCTCGCGGGCGGACGCCACTTCAACTGGCGGTTTCTCTGGGTTATTTAAATTGTGTGAAGTGTCTTCTTCGCGGAGGCTGTGACGCAAACGCCATAAACCGAGATGGATGGAATGGTGCGTAAAATTATTAAAAATATGAACAGTGCACGAGCATTTTGAAATTTCTTGTAACGGCATACTCCCTTATGCAACAAATAACCGTTTATTCAAAATCCAAGTAAAAATTATCAACATTGAGTACGTTTTTCATTCAAAATAATAACAAAGCTGAATTAACTCGTTCTATTAAATTATCATATTTTTGAGCTAGAAACTCAAACAAGAATAACAAGCTTTTTTATTAACTTGTTTCAATGCAAAACAAGCTTTGAAAATGAAATGAGTTGCCTGTAACTATCCCTTTTTTACTGCAGGCCTCTTCACTGATCATTTTAATTTTGTAAATAACTAGATTGTGTAAAACAGTGATAAACAATTTATTGACAAGTGAAGCTAGAACATAAAATTATCCAGGAAGGATGCTAGGGCCACTGAAATGTTTCCAAAATGGTTTTCCTGGAAATCGCATACGCATTTCACGCATTTTTCGCAAATGACTTGACTTGCAAGCGGGTTAAAATATCTTATCCCCCTCCCCCCTACTCAATGTTGTTTCTTGTGGTTTGCGGCTCGACAGGCTTTGTTTTAAAAACACTAAAGCATTACCAACATTGAAATGGGGGGAAGGGGGTTGCAAAACTGAACTCTGTTGGCTAAATAAGTGGAAATTTGCTGAGTGTTTCAACAGTTTTGTCCAAGATTGTAGTGTACTTAAACTGTCAGCAAGTGTCTTTGGCCATTGGTGGAAAGAGACGGAATTAATTACTGTTGGTTGCATCTAAACATTAACATGTCATGAAAAACATGACCTGAGTGGGTATCAAATGTTGCATGATTCGTCATCAAGCATTTGAAGTTTGGCAGACCATTACGCAAACTTTCGCGCCCAAAATGAAAGAAGGCTTTGTCACCTTTTAGACTTTCCAAAATAATGGCTGATTTTAATCCACTGTAAAAAAAATGGCTGCTGTACATTTTACCACAATACCTTGTGAATCTATCACAGCCAATAGGAACATAGAAAGCCATTATGATATTTTTTTAAATGAAATTTCTCCCTGAACTAACAACAAATGTTGCACATGTTAGTTTTGAAGCTCTGCATTTTTATGAGTTAGTTAGTTTTTTCATATGCTAAGAATTATGGGTAAATGTACCATTCACCATCTTTTTGCCAGCAGTCGATTGTAATTGACTTCTGTTAAATGTTAAAGAAACAAGTTTATTTGACCGTGTAATATTTTTTCTTTTAGTATCACATGAAGCCATTAGCACAGGTAACCCAGAAATGTTGTCACTTGTACTTCAACACCGTGACTTTCAAAGAGGAAGTCAGAGGCTTGCTGGGATTCCTGAACTACTAGATGAACTCAATGCTGTAAGTTTCTTTTTAGTTCTTATTTCGGTATATAGCAATAAGATATTTGCTATAAAATTGCCTAACATTGTCTAAGTCTCTCAGTTCTCTGTTGAGTACAAAGAAGGTGGGAGTTGAGGAAAAATATCTAATGTTATTATTCAACAGATGCGCGCGCTGCCCATATATGGTCAATGTTACGATATCTGTCATCCGTACATAACAGATATCCTGCGATATTTGTAGGTTGCGAAAATTCGTCCGTCTGTAAGCGCTGCTTAATTACAGTTTTTCTATGTGCAAAATGTGTTTCGCTGCCAATTTTTGAATAATAAAACAATTATCCTGCTCAACTTGCGGATTCGTCTGATTTTAGCCAACTCGGCCTACGGCCTCTTCGGCAAGTATCAGGCGATATTCCGCGGATCGCAGGATAATTGTTAAATATTTGTACTCCAAAAGACTTGTTTAACAAGATTTTCCCACAAATTGTTACCCATTGGAATTGATTTGTTTCTTTCTTTTCTTTACAGACTGCTGATTTTTATGTGGAAATGAAATGGGAGTTCACCAGTTGGGGTAATTAGTATTAATGGCATATACTGAAACCCAAAACAATGAAACGAAACCACCGAAATGAAACGACCGAACCGCCGAAAATGAAACGACTGAAACCGCCGAAACGAGCAAAACGAAACCGAAACCGAAACGAGCGGAACGAAAGGAAATCACCAAAACAAGCAAAACTTTAAGATTTCCGCCACTTATCGTACTATATACCCCATTTAGCCTACTATACACTCCGATTAACCTACTATAAACCCTGGTTAGCCTACTATACGTTAGTCTACGCTTCACTCAGGTTTGCCTACTATGCACTCCGGGTTAGCCTGTTTACGGTTAGCTCACAAAAATTGTAATGGGGTTTGCTTGTTTCGGTGATTTCGGTTGTTTCGGCGGTTTTGTTTCGGTCGTTTCGCTTGTTTCATTTCGGTGGTTTCGTTTTGTTGTTTCAAGTTTTAGTACATGCTGTGTAAAATACATTAAAAATATTATATGAACATGTAAATGAAAAAGATTATTTTTTTATGATAAATTATAACTAAAGGATTTGTTTATTTTTGAGATCAACAAAACCATGTACTAAGTACTAGCTAGCTTGTATCATCCATTGATGAAAACATCTTTCTCATACAGTGTTTAGTATTTACAAGGCTAACCGCAAGCTAACTAAACCAACTACAGCTGTATAGGCTAACCGAAGTGCTATTTAGGCTAATTGGAATGGAATACATGCCTCGCTGTCTTGCACTTTGTGACGACCCGGTGTCGAAGGTCATAGGTCAAAGACCCTTCTTTGGTGAACTTAGAAATTTTTCTGAATACTGGTAGCTTGCTCAATCTGCAGGAGAAAAATATCTTTCCAATTAACCCAGATCAGAGTGATTGTTTTTTTGAGCTTGAAACCCTTGAAAATGCTTAAAAAAATTTGGGTAAAAGACTCAGAGAAAAATTTGCCTCAACCAACTTTAGCTACTTCATGGCAGGGCCCAGTGAAAGGCCAACAACTGCAGTAAAAAAAAAAGATGAGAAAAGCAGAAAATGGAAAATGGAAAAAATTGAAATAATGAAATGTCTAAAGTGGTAGGGCACTTTCTCCTCCAAAAACCACCATAAAATTTTGATTTGTGCACATGTCCTAACAAAAATGTTGTAAAATAATATGCTAGCTGAAAAACAGCATGTTTTCATGTTGCAAATGCTGTTTAGAGTAGTTTTGAGCAGATTTAGCTCATAACTGACTAGAAAATGTCAAAACTGTCCAAAAATATGCTTTTTTCAAATATCTCCTGGCACCAATGATTTAATACCTTTCTGAAGCAATGCAATGTTCCAGAAAAATATTAATGATTATCCTCCCTCCCCAAAAGGTCCAGTTAGTATGTTTAATCTTTTCCTTATTATTAATTTTTATTATCTACTTTTTTGACAGTACCATTTATGTCAAGAATGTGTCCAAGTGATACATACAAAATATACAAATGTGGTAAGTAACGACTTTGACATGTCTCTGTTCTACAGTCCACTGTTTTTCTGTGAAGTCGTAGTGATAGATTGTTGAGTTTGACGAGCCACCATCTTGATTCCTAAATGTGAGTGAAATCTGGGGGGGAGTGCAAAATTCCTGTAGTTAGGGGGGGCAGGTCTCCCCAGTTTTTCGCTTGCATTCAGGAACCAAGATGGTGGCTTGTAAAACTCATCGATCGATCTTTACCACTTCATGGAAAATATGGGACTGTGAAATGGCTTTCTTGCCGGCTGAGCTTGTGAAAGGGGCAAGAAATGAGGTTCTCACACACATTGAGGTGGGAGCTGGGCCTGAGTTAGAATGTCTTGTGTTACGCTTGTCCCATGACTCCGTTTTGTGTTCTTGTGTGGCAGGCAAATGGCATTCAGTGTGTGAGTCAGAACAGTTTATTCTAGGGGAAAGTTGGTCCATGCCAGAAGGACTTGTGTTGGTTATTCTCATATGAAATGACTAATCTTTAGTAAAGACCTACTTGATCCCACTAGCTAAATGAGATGCTGGTTCACTGCAGTTTTTTATATCAGCCCCGTAAAATTATTTTTGATGACCATAGCTATTGTTAATTGCAGGTGCAAATGTACGAGCAGACACCACACTTATCGGGTTTGACCAGAATGACTGGCAAAGAGGAAACAGGAGTTATGTTTTTAAAGGTGGAGGTAATTATAAGAAAAGGTTGTTAAATAAGAGTTATTAATGAATAATTTTATCACTTAAAAAAGAGTTTGAGGGAGATATTGACAATGCTTCACAAGCTTTAAACATGGTACATATCCAGAAGTAACTAAGGCAACCCTGTTGAATGGCAACTTCTAAGAACCGTTACACTACTAATTAACAAAATGGTAAACATCAGAATGTGCACTATTGAGTTACAGATGCATACGGGAGGTTGCTAAGCACGATAGAAGCGTAAGAGAGCTAGCTTCTTGAGTGCTTAGCAAACCTCCCGAGTGCATCTGTAACTCAATAGTGCACGCTCTGACGTTTACCATTTGTTTTATAGCACAACTTTTAGGCCTGCGATTTACAGTTTCTTTGAGATAAAAGTGCGCGCGCTTATTTAAACAATTGCGTGTAGTCCTCGCGTAAACGCCGACGAAAACCTAAACAAACAAACTTTTGAATTATTTCAAACTTGCCTTATACCTTATGGAGAAATGTTTTTTCTTATGTTTAGCTTTTTACCTCATGGTATCATGAGGTATAGTGGGGGTTTGGATGTCACTCCATTCCCGTTAAACAATTAATGTTATGCATTAAATCCGCATTAAAAGTGAATTAAACATGTTTACCCCTGTCTCCCCTGCTAGGTTTTGATTTGTCCACAAAGTCGGGCCATTGTCTCTTGTTGATATATGTGGGGGAGAGGGTTGGAACAAAGGCGGCAGTACATGTTTACAACAGGAGCTGAAATGGCGTCTGTCGTGTGGAGTCCGACGCTAAAATTTTGTTCCTTTCGCTACACCTTTGTTCAAAATACACTTTTGAAGACCTCACAAACGATCAGAAAATGTGCTCAAGAATGCTCAAGTGAACAAATGGGTTTTAAAGTCTTAAAAGTGGCGATGTATTTATCACGGCCATCAAGATGTGTTTGGACGACGAGGTATCGATCAGGCGGAGCAAGAATGCACTACAGTCTGCACTACACGAACTATTCGGAATGAACGCTTCATGGTCTGGGCCAAAAAAGTAAGCCACCCACCTTCTACTATATTGGATTTTGAAGTTTGTAAAAAAACTCACAGGACGTATGATTTTTAAATTAAATGCGCTTTTGATATTTCGTAATTCGCTCGGAAGCTGTTCGAAAAATGTCACAAACAGATTTGGTGTCGTGGATTTCATCGATCAGAAGAGGGCTATTTGGAGGTTTTTTAGTTTCTCAAATTTATGAAATTAATGTCCTACACTTCAATTTTTTCCTGGATTGTCCGGCGGTTTTTTCTCGGGCAGCTATAAATAAACAAATAATTCCCAGACAGATGCGTAAATCTCTTCACTTAAAAAAGTCAATATTCCCGAACTTAAGATTGAAATATGAAAGAAACTTGAATTAAACTTTGCTTAGAATTTAATTTCATTCAAGAAGAAGCAAGAAATGCATTCCAAAGCTTCCAGATATCGAAATTTCGAAGGCATACAAATTTGCATGCGTAATTAAGTTAGGTCTGGGTTATAAGACAACACGAAAATGGATTTAGTGTCGTGGATTTCAATTCATCGATCAGAAGAGGGCTATTTGGAGGTTTTTTTCGTTTCTCAAATTTATAAAATTAATTTCTTACACTTCAATTTTCTCCTGGATTGTCCGGCAGTTTTTTCTCGGGCAACCGGGCCTTTAATTTTCCTAAAAACTTGTTGCCCGAATGCAACTTGCTGCGTCTCAGACGACCAAACAATTCAACGTGACATTTGACACGTCACGCATTGCGCGTGATAAATTATATTCTCGGAACGGGATAAAAGCGAAAGTGATAACAAAGCATTTCTGTGTTCGTTATAATAAAAAAAAAGTTCCATATTTGGCCACAAACTTGCCGGAACAGGCTTTTACCTTTAAAAACCTCAAATGTTTTGGGTGTTATGTGTCGAGAGTGGATTTAACTGCAGTGTGGCAAATCTTTGTAAAAGTTTCCTCTTTGTCTCCTTATTTATTTTCCGAGTGCTCTCATCAACAATTTTTAAAAACCTCAAATGTTTTGGGTGTTATGTGTCGAGAGTGGATTTAACTGCAGTGTGGCAAATCTTTGTAAAAGTTTCCTCTTTGTCTCCTTATTTATTTTCCGAGTGCTCTCATCAACAATTTTTAAAAACCTCAAATGTTTTGGATGTTATGTGTCGAGAGTGGATTTAACTGCAGTGTGGCAAATCTTTGTAAAAGTTTCCTCTTGGTTTCCTAATTTATTTTCCGAGTTTAGTGGCTCGTAGCCACTTTGATTTACTGTGCGGTGCCGTGCCTCTCTAGCCAAAGAACTAAAAGAGGTGGTCAAACATTAACCGCACGGTTACAAAACTGATTAAGTTTATTGTTCTTACTTGGAAAAGAGGCAAAGGTTCATAGAATAATAAACAGATACCATGAGGTGGCTCGAAGGAAACTTCGACATGCAGTTATTAAATCTACAGGAAAATTGAGAAAACATGTAAAAATTCGTGAAGTAGTGGCACTTTCTTGTGCCATGTCGCATCAGATCAGCGCCTGCGCTCTGGTTGAAGGCATACGTCATTGTGCACCCATGGGCAAATAGTAGAGGCTAAATTAACCAATCAGAACGTGCGCTTTAGTTGTGCTATAACAGATCTTCTGATCAGTGAGAACACGCCTCCTTGAGTTAAGCCCCTGCAGATTAAAGTTTGATATCTTTTCTGAGGCCAACAAGTGCAGTTTTAAGATTTTCACATTTTAGACTTTTGGGGAATCCTGACACTGAACTCTGTATTTATTTAATAAAAAGTACTTGACACTCTTTTCTCCTGTCAGTTTGGGAGAAGTGGTAATTTTTTTTATTTTACTTGTGGAAGCTATCAATAATAATTATTAACCCTTAGCCAGCCTTTACATGTAGACTGCAACCTTGTTGATTGTGATCTACTTTTCATGGCTTTCAGACAACATTGATTTTTGTTTATGGTTTTTATTTGTTTTTAGCTGATGGAGGAGAATTTTTAGAGATTGACCATGATAAAAAGAGGTACTTCAGGGAGACCCTGCGAATCAGGTACATTATATTATGTTGCAGTTTAAAATGAACTTCAGGTAAACTAGTTTGATTTGTATTTTTCTTTTGTTTAAGAATTATGGTAATAATATAAACTAAATTAATATGTAACACATACTATGTAGTTACTCTAAATAGTTGCAGAGAAAGGACACTTTCTGAACACTGAGTAGTAAATGGGTATGAAAGCTCTACTTGTAGAATGTTTTACTTTGATTGGTTAATTTTTGATAGGTTCACGTGTGCACGTGTTTAGGGTTGGTTGATTTCCAATATTTAAATTGAATTCGAATGTTTGAAACGAATAATGCAATCCGTTCGCTGTTAATCAAAACTATTCCGGAATCATACGCCGCGCAGGCTGACTATTTTGACTGTAATTACCATACAATGAGTCGGTTGGTACTGTGAGCCCACCAACTAAAGCTAGAGGAGATTAGAAACTTGAAACAGTTCAGGGCTTCTTCTCAATTGCTTAAGTTGGTGGATACTAATAGGGCAGAGTCGAGTCTCCATATATGAGTGACATAATGTTTGTGTTGAATATATTGAATTTATTGCTTTGAATGCTTTTTTTTTTAGAGAAGATTTTCGTGATCTGGAGGGTCTGAAACCATCAGATGATGCCATTAATGCCAGACTGACAACACCTGCAGTTGCCACAATGCTCAACACAGATAATATTGCATTTTCCAGGTAATTAAAGATGTGTGTTCAGTTGACCATTTTTTTTTTAATGCAAAAAATGTTTTGAACAAAGTAGATGTCAGTAACTGAAAGAGTATGCAGCTGAGACAACATCAAACTTGTTTGATGAAACTGATTGCTATGACCAGAGTAACAGCTAGGCAACATAATAATGATCAGATTTTCAGTGTAACTTCGGTACTGTTGCCGCATCGTTTTGAAAACCCTTAGTCTGTCAGAATTTAAGTGGCTGCATTAGATTCAGCAGCACTGAAGGAAAGGCAAAACTGGATTGTAAACGTTACATTGTACACCGTAACATTGTTTAATTATACCAGTCGGAGGAACAAGTGCCATTTGATTGCAGTATCACTTCTCCAAGAAGTGACTGAGTCCACAGTTTTTTTTCCCAGAAGTTGTTAAGTAACATGACATATTTGTAGTGTATGCGCAATTGCTTTTGGAGTACTCGTGAATGCTCATGCTTTTTTTGATTGGATGAAATAACTCAGAATTCTATGAGTGCTTCAACGAAGGTTTGCTAAAACTGTTCTTATTCTCCCGACTGATACAGACTAACATAATTTTTATATTTATTATAAAAAAGCATAAGACATTTACTATTTTGCAGAATCTGTCAATAGTTTGCCACTGGGACTCTACTACTAATTAAAACTGCTTGAAATCCAAACCCCCTCCCAGTGGCACATACCAGTTCTTGTTTTCCAAAAAAACAAATTAAAGCAGAAAATAAAATATTTTTGTTTTGTCTTTAGGCACAAGACCATGTGGGGCTGGGGTGGGGACAAAACTGAGGTGGTGAATGGATTTGAATGTAAGGTGTACACTGCCAGTGGAGTTGAAGTGCTTACTAAGACAAGAGTGGAGCATCTGAATGCCGAGGACAAACAGGCAGCACAAAGTGAGTTTTATCTTTACATGTATTTATTGTTGTTATTCACCAAACGTACATGTTGCCCATAATTATATGGTCAGAATAATTGTTATGTGTTATCCGTGCATAACAGATATCCTGCAATATATATACACAGGTTGCCAAGATTCATCCGAAGTTGCAAAGTGCTACATTAACCACAGTTTTTCCCCCTGCAAAATGTGTTTGATTGACAGTTTGTTCAGTAATATAACAGTTATCCTGCTCAATCCTGCGAAATATTGTCTGCGAAATATTGCCTACGGCCTTGTCAGCTAAGTATTAGGTGATATTCCGTGAAATTCCACAGGATAATTGTAAATAACAGAGGGGTTGATTATTCAAGGGATTTAGGGCAATAAGGAATAATTAAAGGGTGGCAATTACTTAAAATATGTTAAGGTAAGAGGGGGGAATCCAGGATGATCATGAGAAAATAGGTATGGCTATTATTTGAGAAAATTTGAGAAAATTAATTTGACAACTCAAACCAGTCCGATCTGATGCAATGGATTTTGCTTTAAAAAAATGTTAAAGCAAGAGGTGACTTACTACTTCTTAAATCTTTCATTTGACAGATACAAATGATTCATTTACTGCAAATGGTCTACAAACACTATTGGGTATTGAGGAGGAAAACTTGTCAAGTAATTTAGAGGTAAATCATCTGAATTCGACCACATGCCAACTGTTCACTTGATGTTCACAGTCAGTTTTGTCAATCTTCGTCCCTCCCTCCCTCAAAGAGAAAAGACTGAAATTTGACATTGCATACTGAGGACACTTGTGCAGAGATTTGTAGATTGTTCCATGAGTTGTTGCTCAGTTCCAATTGGAAACACTGCTGAATAGAATAATTGTTATTCCATTTTGTCTGACCTACATTAGGGCTGCAAATAATTTTTTTAACTGGAAAGGATTATGTCCTACTAACTAAAGACACCACCTTTGTGGGACAAAACAAAATAGTGGTCAGACAGATTTTCATTCACCATTGCCGTAAAATTAATGATTTACGATCAAAAAATTAAACATTGTCCGGACATGATGTTTGACCACACTTGGGATTTTGTTGGACATGATTAAATTTGGGTTGGCCAATGTCCGACTGTTTGTTTGCATTGTTTTGGTGTGCATGCAACTGTGTACAATATCATTTAATTGCAAAGGTTATAGAATGTACTTGAATGACTTGTTTAATAATGTTGTCCACAGGATGAGCAAACTGGATCTGTTTTAGACCCTTCATCTACTAACCCTTACCACATGAGCATAGAGGAATACTTTAATCCCACCCCAGAAGCAAATACAAGAGGTAAGACAATACATGTAACAGAAAATAAATATACAGTCGAAGCTCTCTTAACGAACACTCTCGTAAGCGGACAGCTCTACTTACGGCCGCCTTGTTTGAAACCCCGTTTTAACTCCCATACAAACTCTGTATTTTTACATTCTCGTAAGCGGACATTCCCTTAAGCGGCCACGGACACTTTCAGAGATGACGACTTTGACTTTTTCTTTGTTTTTAAGCTCCCGTAAGCAGACGACCCAAAGAAAATCCTGTTAACAACCTCTTTATCTTGTTTTTATCAATCAAATTCACATGGCCGTTGGTCACAATGATTTTATAGTAATTACAGTACCATAATTCAGTGCTTGTTTTGTCGTCATCCACATCCGTCCGGTTATTGTTAGCTGGGCAAGCTCCCGTAAACGGCCATATATCCCCTACACCTCTAGTGGCCGCTCACGAGAACCATTCTCGTAAGTGGCCAGCTCCAGTTACGGACACTTTTTTCGCGTCCGGAGGGTGTCCGCTTACGAGAGCTTCGACTGTACATGTATATCATGTCCTAATTGTATATTAAGTAAAGCGAAACTAAATCATGTTTTGAATTTTTAAATACATCATTGTCTTAGACAAGTTTATCATGAGTACACCATACCAGGAAGTGAAATACTTGGATAAGTCAATCAGAATACTAACCGGGTAGTTGCTGGTCCAATAATTGTTTTCTGAAAACTCTTTTAATCAAGAAAAGACCAGTTCCTAAATTTATAAAATGTAGGAATGATTTGAGCAGCATGCATGGAAGGCAGAAGAACCATATGATTTCAGTGTAGTGTAGTACGCTGATGGCAATGCCATTGAAATAGAAGTTACTTAATCTAATTATTGAAATAGAATAATTCTATTATTTCTTTTATAATAGGATTGCTTTTTGACCAGTAACAGAGCCTTTTTTAAATAAGAGTGTTTACTAGCAATAATACATTGCAAAAGGGGGAATTTTTAGCAGAAACACATTGGTTTAGAAATAAAATAATTAGTAAGTTTAAAGTCTGTGTTCCTCTGGCTTTTGTACTGAATACAGCATAAATTATTGTGAAGTCATGTACACTATGTACAATATACATTATTCCACTTTTGTATTTTTTTTTTCAAATAAAGTAATAATTATTAAAAATAATAGTTCTTTCTCGAAACAAAGATATTGGAAAGTTGAAAGAAGTGTCAGTGAAGAAGCAGAAGTTTAAAGCGACAATATCAATGTGTGATAAGCACCCCTTATCTCTTCGGGAACAAGTGCTACCGATAATTAAATTGCTGGTGAGTAGAGGTAACGTTATAGCCCCTACAGTCCTGGACAAAACTCTCAAATATAATCTTAAGAAGCTTTTTCTTGTCGTAATTAAGGGTATACAGATGCCTTTCTTCCCCCTCAACATTGTTTTCCATCAAGAACCATGCAACGAAAATAGAACTTAAATTTGAAGTTCACAACCGCATGTACAGTACATTTGAATTCCCACCTCACTTTTCTTAATATTTCGTGTACTAGCAACAAAGTGGAAAAGGGCGCTGCATATACATGTTTTGGCTCCACTGTATTGCCAAATTTCATATGTTAAGATCATAACCAGTTTCAGGTGTTATGAGAGGCATGGTGGTCTAATGGTTAGTGTGCTGGATTCCATATACCGAGCCCTGGCCAAGGTACTGCGTTGTGTTCTTGAACAAGACACGTCACTCTCATGGTGCCTCTCCTCACCTAGATGTATAAATGGGTACCTGCAAATTTACTGCAGGGGGGGGGGGGGCCCTGCAATGGACTAGCATCCCATCCTGACCAGGGAAGGAGTATAAAATACTCCTAGTCACTTCATGCAACTGAAACTGGGATAAGCTTTGGCCTGATGGGCCACCAGACTCAAACACAGACTTATCCGGTAAACTCACCTTTTCCTGTTATCAACTTACAAACAACTTATCACTTGACTCTGAAGATGACTTCTGCTCAGGTTGTTGAAATGTCAGTCACCAACAACACTTCTTTTCAGAACTGCTCTCACCCAGACTTTCACAATATACAAACAAAAATTTTGAAAAGTTGTAATTTGGAGTCTTTATTATTCTTTTGTTACACAATATAGGCAATCAGCAACACTCATTTTGCCAAGCTGCGGGACTTCATTGCATTACATTTACCAGCAGGATTCCCTGTCAAAATAGGTACAGTACAGAAACAGTAACAAGTGCAATAACAGGTTTCTTGCCCTAGGCTGGGAGAGTTTTCTACTGTTGTTCCCAGATATCAAGCATATTAAACTTATGAACTTCTGTTTAGGTTTCGAGTTTAAGTTGTAATTTTGATTTTGAGCCTGGATTTTGAGTTAGGGCCTCCATGGCCACAGACTATAGCTATTTTGTTGTCAACAACTTTTTGTTGTCGAAAACTAAATGTTATTGACTACCGATTCTGTCTGATGTAAGCATTCCGCACATTGGAATATTTGTTATCCACAAACTAAGTCAGGCCGGCATGAGCTTGGGAACAAACATTCATTTGAGAGAATTTTGTTCAAGCTTAGAGAGTCAGTCCTCTTTTGACCATTCATAAATGCCCTGGGGTGGGTTGTGTAACAGCAGGCTTTTAGCCAGGATTTAAAAAGTGGGAGTTCAAAATTTTTATAAGGCCTGACTTTGTCCCCATTGAAGGGCCTGAGGAGCATGCAAGGTATTTTTCTGCAGTTATGAGTGCAAAAACAAATTTGCCAAAGCAACCCTCTGTATACATATATTCATTATTTTTCTCTGAAAAGTGGCCGTCCATACATGTAGGACTCCAGGACTAAAAGCCTGTAAAATTAGTTCTTGCAAGGTCTATCATGAATGGCTCCCTACCCTTTGAGAGAACAACAGAACAAATAACGGGAGTAATATTATATTTATAATACCCCTTAGGGTACTAGTCATCTACCGGGTACACTACTGCTTGGGATGGGACATTTGAACACAAAGACCCCTGCCTATGCCCCCTCCCCATGGCTTAACATTTTTTTTAATAACTGCTTCTTTAAACACCATGGTTTTAATGTTCTTTTTAGAGATTCCGCTGTTCCATGTGCTGAATGCTAAGGTGACATTTGGCAATATTGGTGGTGGAGAGTCAGCCATAGCTGGAGTGCATGCTATTAAGGCTGACATCAAAGAGATTGACGAAGACAGTGAGACTCCAGCTGGGCAAGAGGAAGAGCCATCCACTGCTGCCGCTGGGATGGCAGCTAGGTGTGTCATAGAGTCCACTTGTTTTGAGGCCCCAGCAGGCTACAGAGAGGTTAATTTGGATCAGCCTGTGGGTAGGTAGCATAAGTGACTAAAAAATAATTGATAAATTTCTATAATTTTATTATAGAGAGAGGAAGCCACATCAGCTTTAGCTGGTATCCAGGAGGTATCCTGGTGGAGCCCCCTTCCACAACAACAAATTGGAATTTAGAAAATGTTTCTTTATTTGTGGAGGGAGGAAAAGAAGAGAACCTGAAAAAAAAACCCCTCGGAACAAGGATAAAAAACCAACAACAAACTTGACCCATGTGTCACTGATCCAGAATCCAAACAACCACATCGGTGGGAGGCAAGCGGCACTCTCACCAGTATTCTATGGCCCCTGCTCCCGGGGTACAAAGTTCTGGATTTGGGGAATTTTGTTTAATGACCTTAAAAACTTGTGTATAAGTATAGTCTGTGCTGTTTTTTATCTTGCTGTGTTATTTCATAGCTCCCCTTAGAGATGAAGAAGATGAGATGCTGCAACTAGCAATACAGCAGAGCTTGCTGGAATATCAACAAGACCCTGCGCAGATGATAAGGTTACAGGCTTTGAGGGACAGTCGGCAGGTGGAAGATGATGAACTCCAACGGTAATGCTGTAACCCTTGCAATGGCAAATGAACTCCTTGTGGTACAATTGTGTGTGTAAATAATATACGCAGGCCCATAGCCAGACTTTTTTGTCAACCAAGGCAACTGAGAAAATGCCAAAGTCACGAGCCACAAGGGGGTCAAATTTCAAAATCAAGAAGCTTGAAAATGCCGTTTTAGGCAATATCAGAAAAAGAAACACTTCTTTAATATTTACTTACGTACTATTAAATAAAATCAGGAAACAGTTTTTTTGTTTAAAGTCATGTGACCTTGAGGTAGCCAATGAGTTGTGCGCTTTTAGAGGAAAACTGTTATAACAAAACACAATGTTCTTGTTTGCAGTAGGGGAGGTGCGGTGGCCTAATGGTTAGCGCGCTCAACTCCGAGTCAAACGGCCCGGTTTCGAGGCCTGGCCGGGGCGCTGCGTTGTGTTCTTGGGCAAGACACTTAACTCTCACAGTGCTTCTCTCCACCCAGGTGTATAAATGGGTACCGGCGAATTTACTGCTGGGGGGTAACCCTGCGATGGACTAGCATCCCATCCAGGGGGGAGTAGCAATACTTCTAGTCGCTTAATGCTACGAAAACCGGGATAAGCTCTGGCTGTATGAGCCTCATGGCTTGGACACAGACTTTACCTTTACCATCTTGTTTGCAGTGCTATCAGAGAAAGTGGCATTGAAGGAGATGAATCCACACAAAACCCTCCTGGTGAAAGACAGGAAGGTGATGGTGCTGTCGTCTATGATGAAGACCTGCAGTTGGCCATGGCACTGTCTGAGCAGCAACTAGAGGAAGATGAAAGGCAGCGAAAACAAGAAGAGGAGGAGCTCGCAAAAATCATTCAGCTCTCTCTGTCAGAGAATTAAACTCTTAGGTAGTCTCAGGTCAGCTTTAAACTCTACTTTGTGCTTTAAATGCATTTCTTTGAATTCTGTTAGGAGAATTTGGTTTTCAGTCCAAATGTTTTTCCTGAGGTAATCAGTGAATTTATTTTCAAAACCTGTTTACTGGAATTTGTTATAAAATGTAAAGAGAGGTTTAAAATTACAATATGACTATGTGACTGTAACTTGCGCTACTTAGGACTGCCTCTTTGTGTACTAGACACAAATGACGTAAAATAATAGAAACAAAAGACAAGTAAAATTACAATGCTGCACCAAAATACAAAGATTCACAAACAATGGTTAATTAAGTTACAGTGTGTTCTTATTTGCCTGGTACCTGTAAAAGGAGCCCTTCTTGGACTCCACAATGAAAACCAATGACAAAAAATTTCAAAACTTTATTCCGAGCTAAAAGATTGGTTTGCACTTTTAATTCTGATTGTATTATTCTCTCACATGGAAAGCTTTTGGTTTGGACCTCCCACCCACCTCTCTGGTAATTCAAGTTTAGCTTTGTACTTCTTTCAAAGCTTTCCATGGTTTTTTAAACCACCCACCCCTCAAAATACCCAGTGTGGTGGGTATAGGGTATAGATATTCCCTGGAAATGTAAATGGGTCTAAACAACGGAAGTTGGAATTCTGTCTCCATTTCTAAAAATTAATGTGGTCTGGTTTTTGTTGCCTATTAAGTGAGTGATTCTTAGTGGCTCCAGTCACAATAGCTGCACTGTAGCTGCTTTTGTCCAGTACTTGGTCACTTTAAGCTAACCCTTTGTAAAGTGAATGGAAACAATGTTTAATGTCAATTCCTTTGTTGTTAATTAATTAATTCAATTAATTCTCTTTTTAAGAAAACAAGAAATGAAAGTTTTAAATGAAATTTGTGTCCTCGAATTATTATTGGTTGTAAAATTATTAGAAATAAGGACAGTAATAAGTGCAGGACAGCCACATATAAAGAGTGTCATAATTGAGAGGAATGAGAACGGAAAATTTTAATTTTTTATTTTTGAACTTTAAATTATGTAATGGTGATCCAATCAGCTATAAGCAGTAATTTTTCCAGGTCACGTGGATGGTTTGAGTCAAATTGTTTTCTAGTTAGAGGCAGTAGCAGATATAGGGGAGGGGCCTGGGCCCCCACCTTATTTTTAGACCAAATAGAGGCCCGTACGGCCAAGAAAATTTTTTTCGAGAATGCCCCCCCCCCACCTTATTCTAGGGTCTGGATGATTGCTCCCCCCACCCCCAACCCCCTTATCTGAAGGTCTGGATCCGTCACTGAGAGGTGTCTAGCATTGGACCTGAATTATTCTGTTCCCCTGACATGCTGTATTTACAGGGTTGAATGAATGAATGAATGAATGATATAGGTGCTTATATAGCGCATTTACCAAGCTCAATGCGCTTCACAGTTAGAATTTTATTGGATGAGACCGGACATCAGCATATCAGGCGCCTTTGGCAGCCGCTATCCGTCCATGTGTATGATCTCACCCCACCACCCAACCCATAGAATAGAACAGACCACAACACCGGGAACTCCATGCCCTACTCTTTACGATGAGTGTGTGGGTTCTTTAACGTCCCCTGCTGATTGTAACACTGAAGATGCAGGAGACGGGGCCTACGGTTTATCGTCCTTATCCAAGAAGACTAGAACGCCTAACCATTTGCAGATGTAATAACAAAGGCAGCACGTTCTCCTCAATTATTTTAAGACCCTGACTAACAGTATTGTCTTTAATCAGTTTTTGCTGAGTTTTCATGTGCAATTAACAACCAATCAAAAACACTAAACTGATAACTGTATAGCAATGTATTGATCATTTCCGTTGCAGCGTGTGTGAAGGAAGATTTCTATTCTTGACTTGTCTTTAAATTAAGCTATGTACAATCCTGGTCAAAACCTGTTGAGACAAATCCAGATTATCTTTCAAAAAGCAATATCATCACAACATTTCCCTCAAAATATCTTGTGTTCCCCCTCGGGGGGGGGGGGGTGAGGAGTAGGGGTTTTAATTGTTCCAACATGGGGAGAGGTTACCGTATTTTTTACATGAATTTGTACAATTGTCTCAACAGTTTTGTCCAAGATTGTGGTAATTATTAAATTTATGTTATTTATTTGTTCTTTTACACATTATGTATTATCAGTTTGGCTAGCTACACAGAATCACAGTGCTCTTGTTAGTGATACGATCACAGTACCAATCCTTCCTGTTAATCCATCGTTCCCTACAACAAGAAACCAGGTAAGTTGACAAACAGTATAAATAAGACTTTTTCAAACTCACAGACTTACAAGGTTGAAAATTTACACTGATGTGGGTAGGAACCTATAGCTGCCAACCCCCAGAGTACAAAAATCTGGAGATGTCCAGAAATCTTTGCATTGTAAGAAGATCATTTAAAACAATGTATGAATACACTCCGAAAATCAGACCGGGAGATTTAATGAAAAACTTGGAGACTCCCGGGAAAATCTGGAAAGTTGGCAGGTATGCATAAGTGACCATCAACAGTGTCTAGCCTATGTGTTTGCCTATGGAAGGTGGTCACATATAAGATCTTGAGAAGGCACACCACAAGGGATATAAATTTTAAATGATTCTTTGTAGTTGTTTCAGAGGCACAAAATCCATTGAAAATGCATTTCAAAAGGCTGCCTAGTAATTTGAAGAGATTTTAGTTTGCCCAGTGTAATTTCCAAGTTGCAAATACTGTTAGCGTTGTGATGAAGCAAATAAAATGACAAGGTTGCTTAATATGAGAGTTCCAACTATAGTGTTCTGACAAACAGAATCATGTTGAAATTTTGGAAAAGCAGTCGTGACTTACATGTACGGTTGGTTGTCACATATGACTGGTGGTCGCATAAAAATTCATCTGTAAAAAACTTGTCTTGCAGGGTAGACAGAAGTTGGCATTGTTTAATGCCAAAGAATTTGCAACGTTAATTATTGATATATTGAATGATGCAAGACGACGAGAACAGGGATCCAATCCTGACCTCGCACAAGGTATGTGAACTCAGGGTTTTGTTTTTTCAATCTTCTTTTGCCTCACTAGTGATGACACCCAAAAGTTTGAAGTCATTTATCTTGTTCAAGCTTCACTCTCTCAACTCTCAGACACCTCAATAAAGCAAACACTTGTGGTCTGTACACTGTCTGTATTAACAAGGTTTGCCTATACAGTTGAACCAACTGTAAGTAGAGTTCCTTTTAGGAGAGGTGTCCACTTATGAGAGATTTCAAATATCATGTTTGCATATGTCTGGGACCATTCATGACTCGATGTCCTCAGTGCTCATATGAGGTGTCTGTATAAACAGGGTTTGACTTTGTTAGTTTTTACTTTCTATCTCCCTTAACCAGGTTTTGTTGAGTCACATATTTTCCCAATTGAGAAGATGCTTATGATCATGAATATGATGAAGTACCTTCAGACGAGAAGCCAGTTGATAAAGAATCCACACCAGAGGTGATAGAATTATGTTATTATTCCCACCATGGTACATTGTCGCTTCCTACTGTACTTCAGTAAACAAGTTATTAACATTAACTTATGAAAATGGTACATCTTGGAAAAGTAAGCCAAATTTCATCTTGATAACCAATTAGTAGGAAATATGCATTTATTATTATTTTTTTATTTAATAAAACTCCCCAATCTTGACAAACCTTGGTTCTTAATAGTCTGTTTTCCTATTTTTGTGTTTTTATGGTGCTTTAGCTTGTGCTACTTTTCTTTGGATCTTTGTTAATGAGTTTATATAAAAAGAACCAATGAAAAGTTTTGAGTTTTCAAACTAACCTGCATCTTTATCTTGTTTAAAAGTAAATAATTATATACTTCTTTTTTTTCCAGAACCCATCAAAAATGACCACAAAAGTGCAGATTGAAAAGGTGAACACTTTTGAAATGTTTCTTTGCTTTAATTCAATAAACAAGTTGAATGTTCCTACAGTCTGTGTAAATATTGACCCAAGCATAACTTGTGCTATTTTGCTTTGTCCACAGGGAACAACTACAAGTTTTCTAGCAGAAGATTCAGTGTCCATGGAACGTTATTTAGCAGTTGAAAGTGCTCTGTCTACAGCGAATGTAAGTAAAGTACAACCAGAGGTTCTTTACGTGATGTTCTGTACTAGACGAGTGCACGTGGACTTAAGTGAAGCTGGGAAATTTAAGTGAAGCCGGGTAATTTGTAAATATGAAATTAATTGATTGTGGTTAGTGTGAATGTTAAGTGAGGGACTTTCCTGATGTACTTTTAAAAGAAATTTCCTTAACTTACACAAAATAATGTATCCCACACAGAAATACCTCTTGTGCATGTTTATGACATGTGCTAATTTTAGCCCAAGCCTCACTTTTGAAGTGAAAATTTGACATTTTTTCATTATCAAATTCCAAGTTACGATGAAAAGAATAACATGTTACAATAGAATAAAGATGCAGAGGTCTGTAAGTCTTCCAAAAGCAACTACAATAGACATTTAAAACTAATTCCATGTAGTCAAGGCTTTGGAGACAATTTTGAGCAACTGAGTCAGACTTCATTTTGCATAAGGCGTATTCAATAAGAATTATATTTAATTTTAGTATAATTTCCAGAGGTTAGTTCAAGAATGGGGCATTCTGATTGGTGGAGAAGCTCAGTTTATGACGCTATATTCAGTGTACTAAGCGGTGAATATAGTATCTCGTGGCTTGGCTACTAAGCCATGCCACCTTTGCCAATAAACATGGCGGCATTTGCTGAATGAAATTTTCCTGAATTCGAAAGAAATCCCTCCAAGTCCTGTATATTTGAAACATGAGGCCTATTTATTAAGAAAGATATAATAAGAGTATTTATCTGTTACTTTTTCAGGCTCGTGTTCAACAGCTCCTTCAAGTGAATGCAAATCAGAGTCATGAAATTCAGAACCTCCAGGCATCGGTGAGGAGTTGTTACATTGTAATCAAAGCTCAAAACAGTCCAAGTCTAGGAGGCGCCTGGTCTGGGGAATGTTTCAGTCTCACCCTGAACACCCAAAAATAATCACAAGTGATAAAGAACTAACTTTCCTGAGTTTAAATTTGTTATCAGTCTCTTTTCTCCTTGCTGAGAATGGGGCCATTGACCTCCTCCTTTAAGCCACACTGCCTTGCAACCTCTGCCTTCTTCCATGTCTTAAATCCAAAATGTTTTCCCTCCTTATTTTTCTCCCTCAGCCATCCTCTTCCGAGTTTGCCTTCAGGTGTCACTTCCAAAACAAACAAAGTACAGAGTGGTATCTGCCTAATTTGCCCATTACATCATCAATCAGATTACTTGTACTTATTTTGTCATATTTATTCTAATTTACAAAAAATACACGGGAAAGGTCAGACATCGTTCAAAATTGTGACTTGTACACCAACGCCGTGCCCATGGCCACAAGTATATATGTTGTGGTTCAATTTTATCCTTGGTTCAATTTTTATTTTCCTTTGCTGTTGGGCATGGCAATGTATAATAATAAGTTTAAAACAAAGGATAATAAAATTTGAAACAAGGATAAACTTGTCATGCAATCTCAATGCTTTCTGGTCACTGTTGGAGCATGGGGAGAGGGAATTGTAGACAAGTTGTATTTACTAAATGTCAAGATATACACAGAGGACTGCAAGCAGTGTCACTAACTTTTCAGACATTTTTCATTTAATAACTTAATTTCTGATTGAGCCAATTCGTGTAGGGAGAAGAACTCCAAAAATTTAATTTGCCATTAAGGAGGATTGATAATAAAAATAGAAATTACACCTGAAACTGGATGTTTTGGTTAATTTGGGGTTTCGTTCAAATACATAGCATCCCACTCTTTCTCTTTACTCCACTCCTGGACCAGTGTTCATTTCTGCTGATTAAAATTTCTGTTATAAATGGTTAATAGGTTCACAAGCTAGAGGATGAAAACAAAAACTTGAGGAGTCAGTTAGGAATTCTTAATGGAAGTGATGATAACGTCTTTTCTCCTGCGGTGAGTAGAACATACATCTGTAACTATAAAAAAAAATAGCCAAAGGGAAGGAGAATGGTAGATACATAGTAACATATACAGGGAAGTCTTAAAATAAGTTTTAAAGTCTCTTTATTCTGTTGTGTGTGTGGATGAAATGACACTCCTTTAGATGTTTTTTAACAAGTCCCATTTTTTATATTTTTTTTAACTCAGGCATTCCAAGATGCAAGTGATGAAGATGATCTTGTGGATATCGGAAACATAGAGCCATATGCTGCCCCAGGCTCTCTCCTAAATCGCCCTACTCAGCCCACCACCCTGGGGCAGTCTCACACCGGGGATGCCAGTAGAACTAAAATAGTTAATCCGTATGATAATGTGACTGACTCACCAGATGAACCAGACGAAGAACATAGATATCTTAATGTCAAAGAGATGAGGGAACATGAAAGAATGAGTTCTTGTGAGTACATTGTTTATTTTGTTTTCTTGTCACAGTACTGTCAAGCTTCTGGTATTTTTTTCTTTTTGCTGTTGTGTTTTTTTTTTTTTTTTTTTTTTTTTCTGGTTTCAAGTTCAACTTGTTTTCCCCTCTTTTTTCGGAAATTTTTTAAGATTACATGTCTGTCTGAAGTCAGAAAAAGTTGTTAATTTTAAACTCATAGTGTGGCTTTGAATAAAAAAAAAATCTTCTCACTTGGAATGAGATATCCAGCAAACAGATTATAC
>NC_135760.1:10555795-10585795 GCF_052425735.1 Oculina patagonica
CTGTAAAGGAAAGTTTCTTGCCTCAGCCTGCAAGAGCTTTCTACTGTTGATTCCAGATGTCAAGCATATGAAACTGTCTTATGAGTTCCTGTTAAACAATAAGTTTTCAGTTTAAGTTGTAATTTTGATTTCAAGCTAGAATTTTGAGTAAGGTTCTCCACAGACTAGTTACATTGTTGTCGAAAACCCCAGGGGGGTACTCCGGCTTGTAAGTGACGGGGATGATCGAATGGAGGCAAAACTCAGGACCCCAAAAAATCCCTAGTAAGTCTTCCGACATTACCCTCAAAAATCCCTGGACCAAAATAGCCCCCCAAAAAATTCCCTTGTCAAATTACCTCAGTCTAATTTGGCAGGAGGGGCAATAATATAATTAACACAAAGAAAATCATAAAAAAATTGAACGCTCGTGTTTGTTTATTCATCATACCATAAATACGCCAAGGCGCTATAGTTTGTTTTTAATACCCCCAAAAATCCCCTATTTAAATCAAGTCACCCCAAAAAATAATTGACAAATTTTCCAACCCCAAAAAACCCGGAATCAAAAATTTTAAACCCAAAAAAATCCTTCGATCATCCCCGTCATTTACAAGCCAGAGTACTCCCCCCCCCTAGGTCGAAAACTAAATGTTATTGAAAACTGATTCAGTCTAATGCAAGCATTCCACACATTGGAATGTTTGTTGTCCACAAACTAAGTCAAGCCAGCATGAGCTTGGGAACCAACATTCATTTGCGAAAATTTTGATGAAGTTTAAAGAGTCCTCTTTTGACGATTCACAAACACGCTGGTGTGGGTCGGCTAGCAGTTCTTGCAAGGTCTTGCATGAATGGCTCCCTACCCTTCGAGAGAAAAACAGAACAAGTAACAGGTAATAATTATAACCCCTAGTCCCCCAAACCAACAGCAACTGATACACAAGGGGACTAGCCTGCTACACTTCTGCCCGGGATGGGACACAAAGTCTGCCTATGCCCCCTCCCCATAGCTTAACATTGATAGTTGCATTAATAGCTGCTTCTATAAACATCATGGTTTTAATGTTCTTTTTAGAAATTCCCTTGTTCCATGTACTGAATGCTAAGGTGACATTTGGCAATATTGGTGGTGGTGAGTCGCCCATAGCTGGAGTGCATGCTATTAAAGCTGACATCAAAGAGATTGACGAGGACAGTGAGACTCCAGCTGGGCAAGAGGAAGAGCCCTCCACTGCTGCCGCCGGGATGGCAGCTAGGTGTGTCATAGAGTCCACTTGTTTTGAGGCTCCAGCAGGCTACAGAGAGGTTAATTTGGATCAGCCTGTGGGTGAGTAGCATGGGTGGTTAAAAAAAATTATAAAATAAATTACTAATAGTATATTTGGAGAGGAAGCCACATCAGCTTTAGCTGGTTTTCTTGTGGGTCCCTCTATCCACGTCAAATTGGAATTTGGGAATGTTTGTTTTTTGTGGAGGGAGGAAAACAAGAGAACCTGAAGAAAAACCTTCGGAGTGAGGAAGAGAAACTCACGTATGGCACCGGTCCAGAATTGAACCCGGCTGACTGGGAGGCAAGCACTCTCGCTACTATGCCCTATAATGGGCAGCTCAGAGTCAATTATTATAAATGTCTTAAATTATATGAATGATGCTCAAGAATATTTAGAACTCTAGATGGTATTCCCAGGGTTTTTCAGGATTTTTTTTTGAATCGTCGCATTAAAAGCTGTGACTCGTGGCTGGCACCCATTGTTTGCTTAACATGGTACCTCCCTTTGAAAAAGGGGGCAAGCCAATGTAAAGAAAGGAGAATGATTTTAATTGCAGAGGGCACCCATCCATTTTACCAGTATCAACATTAATGAAAACACTAAAATGAGTGGAAAACTCAAGTAAAGCAGATCTTTTAAAGATGTCTAGACATTTCTGACAGTAAAAAACATGAAGTCATAGATGTTGGCAATCAAACTGGATAGTAAAGTTTTATTTAAAGCTAAAAGTTCTGGATTTTTAGGAAATTTGATTAATGCCATAAAAACTTGTGTATAAGTATAGTCTGTGCCTTTTCTTACCTTGCTGTATTATTTCATAGCTCCCCTTAGAGATGAAGAAGATGAGATGCTGCAACTAGCAATACAGCAGAGCTTGCTGGAATATCAGCAAGACCCTGCACAAATGATGAGGCTACAGGCTTTGAGGGACAGTCGGCAGGTGGAAGATGATGAACTTCAACGGTAATGCTACATACATAAACTTTATTTAAGTGTCATGGTATTAAGCTAAATAGCTAATTGGGGACACTAAAATAAATATACAAATATAAAATATAAAAATACTAATATTATATAAATATATATAAAATATAAAATACAAATATTAAGATAGAGAGTAAATGTAACTCGAGTTTCACGCACTAAGCGATGATCGCTTAGTGCGTGAAACTCGAGTTACATTTACTCTCTATCTTAATATTTGTATTTAGCTCTGCATATTCATGCATAGAGCACTCCTAGGATAAGTGAAGCAATCTAGTCATTGTTTATTCGTTTAAAATATAAAATATATATATATAAAAAAAACACTAATATTATATAAAAAATTAATAGATAAATAGATATAAAATATAAAAATACTAATATTATAAAAATAGATATATAGATAGACGGTTAAAATGACACAAATGTTTTTAAAATTCTAATGAGTTAAAAGTGATTACAAGATTACTAGAATTAGTTACATTATTATGTTGTGCAAGCATAGCATCTGCATTGTCCGTCCAACACATCAGTAATGTTACTGTCCCGAACTGCTTTTTTGAATTCAAAAAGGCTTTTTTGTTACAAAGGTCTTTATCCACTTTACCCCACAGATAGGGACCTAAATATCTTATACTATGTTTACCATAATTTACAGTGTTGAACCTAGGTATTGGAAAATCGCTACTACGCAAATCATAATTCTTAGATTGTTTATAAAATATGTCACAAATGTGTTTGGGTGCCAGTAAATTTTTTAACCTTGTACATTAATATCAGTATGTCTTGTAGTCGTCTATTTACTAAACTAGGCAGCTTTGCCTTACTTAATAATTCATCATAAGATGTCGTCTTGCTATTATATACTGCATGTAGTGCTCGCTCTTGTACCCTTTCTAGTTTTCTAGTGTCAGATGCTTTGCAGAAATGCCACACAGTATGACAATACGTGAGATTAGGTAGAATTGCCGCTTTGAAAAGTTGGAGCTTGGCTTCTTGGAACAACAAATGAACTCGTTGTGGTACAATTGTGTGTGTAAATAATATACGCAGGCCTATAGCCAGACTTTTCTGTCAACCAAGGCAATTGCGAAATGCCAAAGTCACAAGCCACAAGGGGGTCAAGTTTCAAAAACAAGAAGCCTGAAAATGCCGTTTTTAGGCAATATCAGAAAAAAGAAAAACTCTAATATTTACTTAGGCCATTCCAATAAAATGTTGCGTTTCCCATCGCCCCGTCCCTTGTGATGTTGGGTCGGTCGGTCGGGCAAAAAAAAAGAATGAACACTTGAAGGGTTCTGGGTTCCAGAAAAGGCTGGGCTGCTGCGTAAGAAAGCCTGATTACAAAGTCAACTCGAAAACGTGGTCTTTTCGTTCGTTATTCCTTAACAGTCTTAAAATAACGTAGTATCGATGTTTATAAAGACAAAGACATCACATCATACCAATTGTTGTTAATAAAACAAGATTGTGTGCTTGTAAATTGAAGTACTTGCTTCTTTGAATTGTGAACCTGGAATTTTTTTTTTTACTTTTCGAAAAAAAACGGATCGGTCGGGCAATGGGAAACGAAACATTTTGTTGGGATGGCCAACAAAAGGCTTAGGAAACAGTTTATTGTTTGAAGTCATGTGACCTTGAAGTAGCCAAGGAGATTGCAGGTTGTTGGAGGAAAACTTTATTGTAACAAAACACAATGTTCTTGTTTGTAGTGCTATCAGAGAAAGTATGAGAGAAAGTGGCATTGAAGGGGATGAATCTACACAAAACCCTCCTGGTGACAGACAAGAAGGCGATGGTGCTGTCGTTTATGATGAAGACTTGCAGTTGGCCATGGCACTGTCAGAGCAGCAACTAGAGGAAGATGAAAGGCTGCGAAAACAAGAAGAGGAGGAGCTCGCAAAAGTCATTCAGCTCTCTCTGTCAGAGAATTAAACTCTAAGGCAGTCTCAGGTCAGCTTTAAACTCTCCTTTGTGCTTTAAATGCATTTCTTTGAATTCTGTTAGGAGAATTTGGTTTTCAGTCCAAATGTTTTTCCTGAGGTAATAAGTAAATTTATTTTTACCTGTTTGCTGGAATTTGTTATAAAATGTAAAGAGAGGTTCAAAATTACAATGAGACTATGTGACTGTAACTGGAGCTACCGGTACTTGTGTTTTAAACACAAATGACATAAAATAATAAAAACAAAAGACAAATAGAATTACAATGCTGTGCCAAAATACAAGATACAATGTGTTCTTATTTGTCTGGTTCCGGCCTGAAAAAGGAGCCCTACTTTGACTCCACAATAAAAACCAATGACAAAGAATTTTAAAACTTTATTCCAAGCTGAAAGATTGCTTCAAATGCACTTTTTATGCTCATTGTATTTTTCTCTCCCATAAAAAGTTTTTGGTTTTGACCTCCAACTGCACCCATCTCTCTGGTAATTCAAGTTTAGGCTGAGTTTGTACTTTCCTTTAAGAGCTGTCAGTGTCGGGGGGCGGTTTAAAAATAGGGTATATTGGTTCAAACAGCTAAATCTGAAATTCTTTGTCTCCATTTTTAGAAATTCACAGTGGTCTGGTTTTGTTGTCTTATAATGTATCAGTCAATTCCAAGTGAGATCATCCCCCGGGCAAACCCCCGGGCATTTGACTTTTTTCAAAATATTTGATCAAATTCCCTACTATGTGGGTCAGTTGCACAATCAAATGCCCAACCGGTCGGGCTGAAATGTCATTGTGAGTCGGTTTTCTTGTTGAATTGCGGACATTTTGCCTGCGAGAACGAGCGGATTTGCTAACGACCAGTTACCTTCTCATTAACACTAAACGGACACTTGTGCCCTATTTATCAGCCAATTTAATAGGAAAAGATAGATACGTTGACACTAGTTACTTTACATTAATGTAACCAAATACTAACTTCACATGCTTGAGCTCGCTAGCGTTTTATAGTTTATGACACATTTTGTCAAATGCCTGACCATCTGGGCTTCTGTTCAATCAAATTCCCCACTATCTGGGCCTCAGTAGCAGTCAAATGCCTGGGGGTTGCCCCAGGGAAGGGGGGGGATGATCTCGCTTGGAATTGACTGATACATAATTCAGTGATCCTGAGTAGCTCCAGTCACAATAGCTGTGCTGTAATGTTGCTTTCACTTTTAACTAACCATGGCCAACTGAAGGAAAGCATTTTTTAATATTAATAATTCCTTTCAATTGGTGTTTCATTCATTTCATTCTATCTTTTTTAAGAAAACAAGAAATGAATTCAAAGTTTTAAATGAAATTTATTTGTTCTCAAATCATTATTGGTTGTAAAATTATTAGAACTGAGGACAGTTAAGTGGGGGACAGCTAAGTACAAACAGTGTCATAATTGAGAGCTGAATTTTTATTGTCAAAATTAACATTACATAATGGTAAAGTAAACCAATCAGCTCTAAGCAGTTATAATAATTCCAGATCTCGTGGTTTGTGACAAATTGTTTTCGGGATAATTGCTTCCCACCTAGGGTACCAGTAATATTTTTTTAATCTAAAGATGATCTTTATTTAAGTCAAGCCTTAAAGCCTGTAAGCCTAAGCTCCAAAGTTATTCATTTCTTGAGTGCAGTGCTAACATGTACCGGTAAATACCGACAATAACTTTAAAGATATCCAGTTATTGCTTATTGCAAACAAATATATTTCGTTAGTTTACTTAACTTAACTTTATACCCTCTTTAATTTTTTTTACTAAAGATATGGGGCTCAGCGCACACTTGTAGTGCAAGTGGCACTATATGGACAGACGGACAGACAGACAGACAGACAGAGAAATGGACAATCACATGAAAATCTTGATCAAAATTTTTCAGCTTGATGGTTTGCCAAATTTCCTTAAAGGTACATTTTTTAGGGGGGCCTACATGGGATGGTTGTTTTAATCATATAATAACAATTTAAATTCATTCATTAGAAATCCTAAGGAATGAACTCAAAACATTTTTATGTAATTGAAAGAGTGTTTTGTTTAGGGTGAAAGAAACTACCCTAGGGTAGTTCAGATTAACCTAAAAAGAATTAATTGATTTGACCTATGTCATGTTCCTTGGGTGGCAGTTTATTTTAATAGTTTAATTGGCCACACCATTTTTAATCTGTTTTCCAGAAGTTATGTGCTTGTAGGGTTTACCAACCTACTAGCAGGAGAAAGATACAGTGTTGTAATAATGATTTATTTTATTTTATTTTTCTTTAATTTTCATGCTCAGATTGACAAAGTCTCTGAACAAAGTTCAGAATACATTGTATTCTATAATTAAATTATTAATTGTATTTAGTCAGGACTCTTTAGAAAAATGTTGTACAAATGCGAAGCAAGTGGAAATGTTTATATTCAGTATTTTATTTATCAAGTAGCTTGTCAGTATAAACTAGTAATGAAAATGTTTTATTTTGTTCATGGCAACTGTTAGTTGCAATAAATTTCTGCTTTTCTTTCACATCCGATCTTTGTTGTTTCTTGAGAAGAGTAGTGCAGCTTACTTCCCCCCGCTCAGCTGGTATTGTTTAAAACTGTGTTGCTTATAATGTTAAATTCTAATTATCAGACTCCAAAATTGCATGGTCATAAACGGCTTCTAGTTGTCTGGGACCAGTAGATTTTACTGATGGGGAAGGGCCCTGGCAAGCAAAATTCAAGAGCTGCTCCAGTTTCTGTAGGTCAAGCCCTTTCATAGAACTCTGACTTATAACATACAGATAACTCAAACTCACTGATAACTACAGTCCAACCTTCTTAATACAGACACCAAAGTGGCAGGGATGAGTTATGGAGATGTTTCTATGTTACAGAGGCAGATCAGAGTTAATATGGATTTGGTTTCTTTTGGACCAGCAGAACTGTCCATAATAGCGAAGTATCTGTAATATAGAGGTGTCTGTGTTATTAGATTCATGAATGAAGTTAAAACTGAAGGGGTGGGTAGGACACTGGGTGTGGTGTGTCAAGGGTGGGTGGGTGGAGAGTATATAACCAGAATTATATGGTAGGCCTATCTTTCAATGAAATGGCTGTACAGTTAACACTGGTGGGAAGCAAGCTTTCTTGCTACTCATTCTTGTTCCACAGGGCCGCTTGTCCCTCCTAGCCAGCAGAGCCTGTGCACAAGAAACAAGTGGCTCTGGGGACACACGGTTTGATTGGCTGGATTAATATTTTAACAAAAGGAACAGCTAATCAAATGAACTGTTTGAAATGGTTGATTTGATTGTTTTGATACTCCCTTTGTTAAATCTAGCCAAACAATTTAAATCATGTTTTCCCAGAGCCACTTGTTTCTCTTGCACAAGCTCTGCCTGCTAAGTGGCTATGGGGTACTGTACCACCTCTGGCTCTTCTTCCCAAGGGATAGAATGGGGTCATCACCTTATCGTGGTGGAGCGGTTTGTGTGTCTCAATGACCCCTAGAGCTATGTCGGCTGGAGTCTTGTACTCCTGGTAGGGCCACCCATGCCGAACAGGTCGAAGGGTAGAGACTAGACAAAGAGTGACCCCCTGGTCCTCCAGGTTGGGGGTTGGGCGTAGGGTTAACAACCCGACCCCATAAAAGAACAGAAGTGTTACAGAAACTAGAAACGTGGACAATGATACAACACCAGCTGGGGGTATCACTGCTGGGGCTGCAATGACGCTTTCGGGTCAAATTAAAGCCAGCGGGAAGCCCAAAGGCCGATGGGCTCCATGGTAGCCCCCAAGCGACAGACGACCATCGGTTGCTGGAATGTGAGACAAGCTGGGAAGTAGCCAAAGCGGTGGCACGAAACAGGGAGTGTTGGACAGAAAACGTGATGGCCTTATGCGCCTACTGGCGTGAGGAAAATTGATGATTGATGATCAGACTTAGGGCTCCCTGGCACAACAAAAATGCCAGTAGCCACATGTAGTCAGTTTATTGCAATATTTATGCAATAACTTGTTTTATTCAATCATGTTAACTTACATGTCAAATGTTCAAATGTGAATTATTACAACTTGGGTCATTATAACCCCAAAACAGTACAAAGCTGAATATCTTGAGTTGGTCAATAAAGGTTAAAAAATCATTTCAATATGAATCTTGAAAATGTTTACATTATCTCTAAGAATTTTCTAGATTATACAATGAATGCCATTATTATTAATATCATAAATTTATTTCTCAAGTCACAAAAACAATAGCATGCTCCAATTAATGCACACAAATTGTAATCAGAGGTCTGCAAAAGTTATTAAAAATGTATTAAAATGACTTATGATTATAATCTTGAAAATGTTCCTAATGTCCTAACAAACAACGTACTTGAATCCAACTGGATTCTGTTGCATAGCAATACCTTTAATGTAATGTACACTGTAATACATGTATGTTAACATATGTGTCAACATTTCAACCTATCCAATATTACTTCCCTTTCTACTGCAGGGTTCGTACTCTTTTGAGCTTTTGAAATTCCATGACCTATTCCATGACTTTTCAATGTTTTCCAAGACCCAAATTTGGCCATTTTTCTTGAAAATTTTCAAAAAAATTGTCTTGATTTTGGGTACGTTGTTACCCTTTTCTTTGCAAAAAATAACCCGCCTAATTTACTCTGTACAACCAATACCATTTTTCATAACTTTCCATGGCCCACACTTTAATATTAATTCCATGACTTTTCAGGCCTGGAAAATGAAATTCTAAAATTTCCTTGACTTTCCAGGTTTTCCATGTCCCGTACGAACCCTGTACTGATTATAGGGAATCACGACTTACATATAACGTCCTCGGTGAACAACGTTGAATCCAAAAGGATTCTTTTGTATTTAAACGACATTTTGTATCTTGATGTGGCAAGGAGCCTTGTGGTACTGAACCACAAGCTCTGGGATGAATTTACTTCCAACATGAGAAAAGAAATCTTTTAAGAAAAAAGTGCATTCTTTAGTAACTACAATTGAATGCATTGCATGATTCTGCAGATGCATCGTGTTACTGTCGTAAAAAGATGTGTTATTTAACTACCCGTATGTACATTTCCAATGTAACTACATCGATTATTATTAAAGTTTGTATATAAATTATACGGATCTCAGACATCCATGCTACAACTGATCCGGCAAGTTATTTACATTCATGCAAACCCAAAGAAACTAAAAAACTACTTTTAAAGACACCTATTGCGCTAACCATTCTTCTCCAATGGTATGCAAAGTACTACTGTGCTATGGTATCATTAAATGGCGTTGCAAGTTCATCTCAAAGTGAATAAAAAATCAAACCTGTTCATTTTGTCGTCTGACCTCTTAGGCCTATCATTACTATAAATACAGTTTTGTAATGATTACCTTTCAAGTATAACTAAATAATTTATTTGTTTTAGGTCTGGGTGTATGTCGTTTTTGTAAAACACTACTTACACATGGATTTTTCAACAATCACTATAAATTAAAATGTACACAATACAGACTTCCGCAACTCAAAGCTAAGCTGTAATTCCAGTACTGTTGAATGTCGCATCATGGACTAGACTTCTAGACGTCTTTTGTTTCCCATCATTTGGCTTCACACTGCTGTGTTTAAACTGTTGTTACTTTTTCGTTCTGTATTGATGAGAAAGGAGCAATGATTTGAGTTGTAGCAAGATGTACTTTTGTATACTTGACTGTTGATCTCTTAATAAATGTCCTATTTTGTACTTTTATTTACAAATGCAAAACAATTAATTGTTACATTCAGATAATTTATTATTGTTAAAAACAGTTGGGCACTTTCTTGGCTTTGTGGATGGTGTGAATTTCTGCAACTGACTATAGTTCTATATCAAATACTCCAGGCAGTGTTTCATTGGCTATCCAAACCCCTTGAATTTCGTCAAAAATACTCTAGCTGCTGTGCATCATATTTTCAACTCTCTTCTTGGTGTTTGGTTATCCCAATGATACAAAGTCTCTCTTGTTGTGTGATATATTACAACTAAAAACACAGTGCAGTATTTGTTTTCTTCTTGCATACCTTTGCCATCAATATGACCTTCTTTTTTGCAACAGCTTTCCTTCACTTTCTCAACAACTTGCTTTCTTTTTGCGCACATGATTAGTTCAAACACCACAACAATTAGGGTGACAAAACCCATTAAAGCAATGCCAATCTTGTAAGGAAGAACATCCACTGTCAAAAATAATAGAATTCTTGTTAATATAACAATTAATACATGTATGTATAGTTTAAGCCAAAGAGTACTCATTTGGTGTATTATCTTGGTGTGACTGTCAAGATAAGAATAACCTTGAGGCATGCTGCAGTGTAACAGTGACCTGCACATTGTATGACAAGTAAATATATGTCACTCTGGCCTGTCCACACAGTCAATAAGTAGATGTATACCATCAAAACTGAATTGATTTCATTAGGCATATAGGGTGAGGTATCAAATGAAATTGTAAGTGTGCTGTAAATCCCCCCCCCCCCCCCCGGATGGGATGCTAGTTTATTACAGATTGCTTCCAGAATTTTTTTTAATTTGCCCTACAGTGTAGGAACAGGTTACCAGTACAGTAGATTCCTGTTAATCTGGTCACTAACAGGCTACAAAAAACAAGCTAAAATAACAGGGACCCATATAAAAGAGGTTCTTGGAATAAGAAAATGACTGACACATGTGGGTCATCACAAAGTGCAAGGCAGTGAGGTGTGCAATCCATTCCGGTTAGCACTTTGGTTAGGCTAAATGGCAGTTTGGTTAGCCTACAGTTAGCTTAGGTAGCTTGCAGTTAGCTTTTTTTATTGGGATAAGGGATTTCTGTTTCACATGCCTTGCATGCCTTGCTGCTTTGCCTTGCATGCCTCACTGCCTCGCATATTTGTAAGACTCACACACGTAAATGTTTTGTTCAGGCCAAAATAAAATGGCTGTAAATAAACAAGGTGGATCAGGGTTCACTGTACCCATTTTCACACCTGGTTGCAGAGGGGTACTGTGAGAGTGAAGTGTCTTGCTCAAGAACACAAAGCAACAAAAGGACCCTAGCCACGGATTGATCCAGGATCCAAATTTGTACTAACAACTAGACCACGCCTACTACTGATAGATAAAAAGATAAAGTCTGTATTTGAGCCAAGTGGCCCATCAGCCTGGAGCTTATTTCAGTTTCTGTAGCATGTAGCAGCTAGGAGAATCAGCATTAAATTTGCTGGTACCAATTATGCACCTCAGGGTGGAGAGAGAGAGGCACTGTGGGAGTATTAGTAATTAGTGTCAGTTGCGGGAGAACACAACGCAGTGACCCTGGCCAAGGCTTGGATCCAGTCTGCTCAATCCAGACTTCAGTGCAAAAGAAAAGCCAACAGGCCTCATTAGCAACACAGTCACAGTGGATGCACTAAAAGTAACAATGCAGATTCCTCACCTTTTTCATTTTCACCGTGCTGTTTTCCAGTATCCGGACCACTTTTACATCTGCAGTTCTCTTCATCAGGCACCTCTCCTTGGTCCCACTGGCATTCCAGGTTACATGTACAGTGGCAACTTGTATGATTATATACTGTGATAGTTTTGGGTTCTCCACTTAAGGGATCTTTTACTTCTAAAGAAATCGCCTCCCTCTTTGATGCTGTGCATGGTTTTTGACTGGGTGGAATGCTCTCGTCACAAGTTCCAGAGCAGCGATGTAGTAATATGTGAAAAGGTTTGTTCCCCTCGGTTTCTTGAACCACCACTGGTCTTGGCTGACATTTCTGCTCACTTAGTTTTACTGATGAGACTTTCACTGGGGAAAAACATAGTAAATATTTACACTTTTATATTTAGGAGAATGGGGGGGTGGGAGCCTTGAGCCATGCAGCCCATACCGCCAGAGCTTATCCCTGTTTCTGTATCATTAGGTGGCTAGGAATATTTTTACTCCCCCCTGAATGGGATGCTAGTCCATTGCAGGGTACCCCCCCCCCCCAGCATTATGTTGCCGTACCCAATAATATACCTAGGTGGAGAGAGGCATTAAAAGAGTTAAGACAGATTCCGCTGAAAGTCCGAGCAATGAGTGCGAAAATTAAGTACCAAAAATCTACTCATTGCACGGCAACATTTTGTACACTATTTAAAAGATCTCATCGAAATTTATTTGTCTTAGTGACCCCGCAATTAAATTCTAAAGCATTCTCGAGAAAATTAAAGTCAAACCTCGAAAAAATGTATTAAATGCGCGCCATTTTGTTTTGAACTGGCGCAAGACGTCCGTTTTAACTGAAATAAAGACAACTTCAAATCCATTTTTCTCTCGCAGGGTCAGCTTGAGTACTAAATTTTTGGCAGGTTTTTGTTAGCTGTACTAAAAACTGTTGCCATGCTAAGAGGTCTTTTTGGTAACTTTATTTTTGCCTGTATTGCTCGAATATTGTGCGGAAACCATCTTAAGCAATTTGCCCAAGAACATAACACAGTGACTCCGGCCAGGGCTCAAATCCAGACTGATCAATCCAGAGTACTACGCAGTAACCATTAGGCCACTGTGCCCCCCCGGGGCCCGTTTCTTAAAGGGGGGAAAACCTTCCCGGGGATAAATCTCTATCTAGTGGATATTGTATTTTTTTTTCCAACATTTTTCCTCTGGATATTTTTTTTTCTATGGAAAAGACAACCCCCCCTTAAAAAACGGGCCAGGTGAATAGAGTTGATAAAGGGGGCCAGGAAAATTCTATATCAGTAGTTCTGTCATTTTTGTTCATTCTTTCTTAAATTGTTACAACTTGAATTTCCAGAGCTTATTGACTTAAAATTTGAAGTATGATGTAAAATAAATTTATTAATTTTATGACACCTTGCTCAACCTTTGCCCAAATTAACACCAAACTTTATTGATGACGTTTTACTATTATTTTTATGGGATTTTACCCCTAAACAATTATTGTTTAAAAAAAAACATATTGTCGCAACATTGTCGAAATAATTCTGTTAAAGCATTGCAGATATTGCTTTCTAAAGAATGACCTGGAGTCTGACTCAAATTATCTTCTACATCAATAAGAAGGCAGATGCAACTTGGTCGGTGCTACTAATTAATTAATGTCCATGCTATCCTCTGTGTAATTGATGAATAACAGTAGCCAATAAACTCCGGATAAATTTTGACAGTTGGAAGCTTTTTAAAAGCAAAGCGGCTCTCCTGGAGCTTGCTGAACGATTTCTTACGCTTGGCATCACAAGTCGCATCAAATATGAATGAGAAACGCCCAAACAAAATATCGGACAGTTTTACGGCTTTAAAGAGGATAAAAACTGTTCCTTGCTTTATTTATTTCTGAAGATTAAAAACTACGAGGTGGCAACTGTAATTGTTTACATAGAGAAATCGATCAGATAAGTTGCGTCTATAACAACACTTGCGAACACACAAGATTTAAAGGCGCTACGAAAAACAAAAGACTTTAAGCAGTTAATGAAACAGGAATGAAATATTCTTTTTTGGTGCTGTTAAAAAGCCCACAAAACAAACACGAGCGCTACTGTTTTGTACATAAATAAAATCCCATCAAAGGTGACAAATTCCACACATTGCTTCCCACCATTTAAAGGGCTGCTGTTTGTGTAATCAAATTGTGATTTCGTAAGCAGAATTTCTCAGAAATTGCGAAAATTAGTTTGACTTCGCCCACATAACAGCCAACAAACATCCTTCGCTAACTTCTCACAAGTTGCCAAGCCACGGTTAGAATCACGAAATATTCCCATGTGTTCACTTACGCGGAAAATTTTTGGCGGTTTTTCGCGGAACCGTCATGATCATGAGTGAGTGCAGTTTCCTGACGCATAAAAAAACAAAGCAAATTCTCCTTCCTATTTAAAGACTTGGCATCGAAATAAAGCGAATGGGAGTGAAAATGATGTTGTTAAGTTCATTTATGAAGTCAAATCAAACGTTTTGATTCGTTCGAAATGTGTTGAAACCGACAAAAGGGTTTACATTTCACCACGGTAAATCCGCGCGCGCGATCAAATGATATACAAGCATGTAGCGTGAATGTTTTCGTACATAAACAGTTTTATTCAATTCATGGTCTTTATTAGAGATCAATCCGAAATAATTTTTAAAACAGTTTCTCGAAAGAAAAGAAGGAAGGTTCTAATTGAAATCGGTTATTTTGTAGCTTCCGTAATAGTGATTTCTAAAGACTTGTTATCAAACAAATATCAAATTGATCGATGTTTTGAAATTTGCGGCGCCTCTTTCGTTGAGAATGATTATGACCTCAATCTATAATTTTTGATATCAGGCACGTTGGGGTGATAAGTTTAAGAACTACTTCTAAAGAAGATGGGAAAGTGCTCGCTGCACGTGAAGTTGTAGTATTGAAATAGTATAGAGTATTGAAGTCGGCAAGCGCTCACTAACCTGATAACATAAGAAGAGTGACCACAAGGAAAGTAAAGATTGTTGATAGCCTTGTCAATGATCTACAACCACTGCATATGCCGCAATCCATTTTTCTTCGGGTTGTTGTGTAATCCTGGGCGGAGATGGTTACCCGCTTCGTTTAACTGCGGAGAAACGAAGGTAATGAATGAATGAAGCACCGAAGGAACTTGTAAAATTATTACTCAAACGCCCCAGCCTCAGAGCCAATCAGGAACGAGGTCAAAGATAGTAAACTTCCGGTGGCTCGGTGCTGAGCGCGGAGAACCGGAAATTAATCCAAACACGCTCTCTTGCAAACTTTCAAAACTTTTGTTGACTCATGCACTTGATTTAAATTCCTGCAGTTTAAATAGTGGATTTTTGTCTGCTTATTGCTCAAAGAAGCTGATTTTGTGTCAATGTTTCCTCGGGGAAAAGAATTCAATTGTCAGAAACCCATGACCTTTATGTTTATGCGTCAGTGCTCCGATCTTTTTCCCAGCTACATTAGCTACGTGAAAAACCCATCCCAGATTCATTCATCTTCCTGTGTTGTTTTACTCGTAATGTACACACCCAGGGAGACCCAGGTAGAGGAAGTTGTACAACTTCAAAGCACTTCCAACTAACTAAATTTAATTTCTGTGAAGAGATATACAAACCACAGAATAGTCGAGTGCTCTATTTATTATCTGATCTTGGCGGTTTATATATTCCTGTTCCTGCCTATTAAATTCATCAGCCTAATAGAAAATATGCACTGTTGTGTAAATCAGACATTGTTGGATTTGTTTGAATAAAAAAGAAAGCAAAGTTTTCTGCTTTAAAAATATGGCGCGCGCCGGGTTATTGAAGTCAACTTGAGATAGCTTGATGGGTAGTGAGCATTTTTTGTTGACCGATTTCAATTTTATCTTGTACCTATGAGCCACCATGCTTTACAATTTTTTTCTGTTTAGACTATTTACAAGAGTGGAAACATTCTTGTAGACCTCAGTAAAAGATTAAATAAATGGGGACCTTCGCTTTCAGGCTAGCCTAGATCTAGCGGGCTGGATATATTGCGGAAGACGGCACGCCTGAAGACAAAAGATAACTCGTATATTTGGTTGACTTCCTGAAGTTAAGTATGTACAACGATCGTTTTCATTTACGTTGTTCCTCTGTGGTTCCTGCGAATGAATCTTCTGCGTGCAGGCATGCCGGTGAATAATAACACAGTTATTACTGTGTACCTCCGCTATAAAAGGAAGTTTTTCCGGTGATATCTTCCTGAAAATTGTTACGTGAAGAACAATGTGTTGATCGCCCTAACGTCCTGTTCAATCTGCGAAGTACTATTTTCTTTTTTGGTTACGTTCTTAAATGATGTTCTGCGGTTAACTTAAAATACCGTAATTGGCGCTTGCTTTCGCAGTTAGTCACTCAAACTTTATTTGTTCAACTGTATGAGGTACAGTGTATAGACGTCATAAGTGACGTAAATACAGAGCGATCATGCGAAACGTCCAATCTCGAGCAAATGTTTTTAGGCAAAAATTCATTCGCAACACAATATGAGTAAAATATAGTTATATTAGTGTAAAAGTGGAATATTTCAGCCAATTGCGCCTCGATAGATGAGGATAAGAAACTTATGAGAGTCTTTTTATAGTGAGTCTGCCTTGGAAGACATGAGTTTTGCGAGGGTGCTACATACATGCACGTGGTCGAGCTTTTAATAAAACGCGAATGCATGCATGATCGAACAGGATAATTACTCTAATCAAGGCCATTCATTTAGATCTAAACATGGCTTTAAAAGGCATTAATAGAAAGTGATATCTCACTATTACACAGCACATTTGCTTTTATATTCAGTCATACCGAATTATTAGACCTGTTAATGTGTTACTTCCGAAACAGTCACCTTTTTACTGTTGTTGTGGACAACGAAACGAGCTTTGCTAACAAGCTCTAATAATCTTTAAAAATTGGACTTGAAAAGTGAAGCAATTATCGCCGAAATTGAACCCACATAAAAGTATTTAACTCACGTGTTATTAAACCAGAATGTCTCGATGAAAAGAAAATCAATTAATTTCTTACCTTAATTGCTTTTAAGATCAAAAATCCTTTATCCCGATTAGAAGAAAATACTTTCCTGCTGACTTAGTGTGAGTTCAGCTTTTAGTAGGGTAGTTTTGGTCCCCCTGGTTGAAGTGTGTGTTCGGTTTATACTGTAATAAAAACGCACCCACCTGTAAATCGGTTTATATCAATCAATTCCGCGGAGGTGGAATTTCAGAAATGTCGGTTGCTCCGTTACACCTAAATATTTGCCATAAATTTAGAACAAAAGTTGACAAGGAGTGGTATTAGGCAAGACTTTGTTATTTAGTCGCGGTGTCCGTAGAAAATAAACGTCATAAAAAGGTGGATTGCTCTAGATTGATAAAGCTAAAAATAATGCGTCGACCTTTGTTAGCAATTTTAAGATGATCTTGAGCAAAACAGAGATTATCGTGGGTTAGTGTTTTAAAACGTCGTCAACAATCTGTCACACTTGAACAGTCTAGACTTGTAGTCCCATACTGTGATAAAAAAAAATTCAATATTTATTGCCAGTATTATGTTTGTGACATAAACTTTAAAAAAGTTTGTAGATTCGAAACTATTTAGGACATTCTTTCACTTTTGATTTTTTTAGATCAAGGAACATGTCGTCTTTCCTGTTGTCTTGTTTTTGTTTTCCAGTATACCATGCAACGGAAAATAACATACACTTACAAAACAAGACTCCCACATGTCTAATAAAGCGTGGGCCTTGGTTTGATGTTTTCAATTAGCTCAATATAGATTTTTAAAAATTTGTTATCGCTAATTAATTCTTCACTTCCGGTTTCCACGGATCTCCGCCAAACACTGACGTCATACTAAATGTTTTCGATACCAAGGCGGCAAAAGATTACGGACAATTTCAAGAGCACTCGAGATGTGAAACTTCGTCTGATAATGTGACCGGTCAAGCAACCACCGGAGATTTCCGACAATATCCGAACATAAAGTCGATAACTCCTCGACCAGCGACGCGCACCCGAATTTGGCAAAGCCCAAACTTGACAAGAATCGAAACAGTTATATTTTTTACAAAACATTCTCACGGGTAGGTAGGCAATTTTTTTAGAGGCTTCCGCAAAGGAAACGCTTACATGCCTAAGTATTTTTGGAAGCCGGCTTCGTCTTTTTTTGTTTGTTTAGAAATTTCTGGTTACTTAATTTGTTTCATTGTTGTGACCACACTTGGATTCCAGCTAAGTAAAGCCTCAGCTAGCCTGAACAGAAGGCAGAAAGTCTTTTTAGTATCCCGTGTAATCTCGTGATTTTCTTATCGTAAGATATTTTCGTAGCTTCCGATTTTTAAGAAGCTTATGCCTATCAGCTCAGTAAATCGATCTTAATTTACTTATCTCTATTTTCACTTACGGTCCGTAGAGAAATCTTCCGCAGGAGGAAATCCTCGTGTTTCGAAGACAGATTTAATACGTAATTGTTATCTCTGTGTTTCGCTGTTTCGTTTTTGCGTCGTAAATTGACAGCACAATCGAAATAATTAATAATCCGCTGAAGTTAGAACTACTTTTTAAAAAAAAAAAAAAAATCTGTTTGGCCCAAAGTTATTGACTGTCTATTAGACTCAATTTACACTAAGCAAAACACACAAAAAAACACTGAGAATCATGTTCAATGTCGCACATTTCAGACTCATTTCAGACCATTTCAAGTTTGCACCTTGTTTACGAAGAAATGAAAGTCTGAATTGTGGCGCGTTTGCAAGTGTTTACGAAGAAATTAAAGTAATTGTGGCGCTTCAAATCAATGCGTAAAATTAACGATTTCCTTTCGAAGCGATTAGCGGATTAGATCTTATTGAATTTAGCGAAAAGTGGAACGGCACTGTTTTTTAGAAGGCAGGTTCGGCCACTGGCTGGGCTGCCATTGTTAGAATTATGGGGTTTCACAGAAACCCGAATTGCAAACTTTGAATAACAACATAATTCGGGGCTAAAACTAACATGTTCGTGAAGCCTCTGGACCCCCCCCCCCCCCCCCCTTGTAGACAGTCGGCAAATATCAAAAAGTTCAGAAGCGAGGCTAATCCCCATTATATCAATTGGATTAAACAAGCTTAAACTAATACAATAAGTAAGCTTGTGGATCAACTATAAAACCGATGTTATCGAATGGAAACGTTAACTGGGGTTAGTGGCTAAGATGGTAGTGTTTTCTATTAGCCGCAGAATCGAGACATTATTTCAAGACATTTTCACCACTATTTATTTGTAATATAATAAAAAAAAAGATATTAGGCAACTCGTAACCCAGGGCCCCCCCCCTCCAGAGCGAGACCAGACCCAACCAGGGCCCTCTCCACTGGGGGGCGGGAGAGAAAGTCCTGGAACGAGGTGGAATAGGGTGATAGAAGTAATATGAGCGAGTGTTGCTATAATGTTGCTACAATGCACAAACATTCCTAAATTCCAATTCAACCTGGCCTGGAGCCGGACCGCCCCAGACCCGCACAAAAACTAGCTCGGGCTGAATTGGCTTCCTCTCTAAATATTGTAATTTAAGTTTTCAAACTATAATGGAAGAATCTTGACGAATCAGCAGTGAAAAGTGACACAACAACGTTGAACAGCAAATGTTTCAGTGTCTGATTGTTTCCACGGCAAAGTGTTGTTTAAAAATTCTTTCCCGCCAAAACAATTGAATGACTGACAAATGACAAGAATTAAAAGATATATGGTGAGTGAAACTCGACTAAGCTTGCAATTCAGTGTTGTTGTCGGATTTTTTCGGGATTAGATTTCTTTCTTTGCTGATCTTGTACCCAGCTCTTCAAGCATTCCTAAATACTAGTTAAATATTAGTTAAAAATTGAGAGATCTTTTCCTTTCAGTGAGCTTACCTTTTGAATTCACTCCTATACAAAGTAGATTACTGTGGCTACCACGATTTTAGAATAGTCACAGAAACGATTGGAAATTTTCTTTCCAACGAAATATTTATACCATTCATTTCGCCACCTATTTTTAAACTAACATATTATTGGCTTTTACACGCTGAGCTCAAAAAATGGAGTTCCTTTAAAAATACTGGGAAGTTGACACTCGACAAATTTTCAAGTTATAAATAAGCTCGTTTATGGTACATACGTTTTTCCTAATAAGGTTTTAATCTACTTAGAGTTTAAGATTCCCAGAAATTGGCTTCAGTAAAGAGAGGAATTCACCCATGTCATTCACATAATGAAATTATCCGCACAGGAAGGGGGAAGAGTAAGATTAAGTTTTATGTAAATCCAGCACGACAGCACTAATCTGGATATCTTTGAAAACGTATATCTTTCTTTGGTTTGGCCTAAGGTCCACAATAAAAACGGAGCTTTAGGTAATCGAAAAGGGAGCTTTAAGAAAACGTTTCCGGAGCTGAAAAATGTGAAAACGCTGGCTAGGTGGTGTAGTGTGGACGGCCGAAAGTCAACAAAACGCTGTCGTCACAAAGATCCTCAAAGTCGTATTTAGCACGGGCTCAAGTAATGGCGCATGCTCCAATAAGCGTTTTCAAACTTATATCGATATTAACCCTATTCAGACCGGGCTTTTTGGTCCAGACCGGGGGGGGGGGGGCGGACCGCCCCCCCCCTCCGACTCCAGAATATTTAAGCAATCACAATGAAACACAGGATATATAGTATGTCCCAAATCATCTTGCATATGTCACGTGGGATGATAACGTCACTATGTGATGACATCATATTTCAAAACAGCCGCCATCTGGATCCGCCATCTGGATTTCGAATTTTTCAAAACGTCAGAAAACCGCCCAAAATATGGAAAATACTCAAAACCAATAAAAATGTGCTTAAAACCCGTAAACATATGAAAATAATTGCTTTAAAGTTATTTTTCATTAATAGAAACAGGAAAATTACAAATTTGGGAAAACATGCCTGTCAAAATGCCGTGCCATGGTGACGTCAGTTCCTGACACAACAACCTACCCTACCAAATTATTCCCAGATAAATTTTAGATAAAGTCTCCAAGTTTGGCAGCGTTTGGTTGAATATTAAAAAAGTTATAAGCGTTCAAAGTCGGCGCGGGCTTTCCGCCCCCCCGGTCTGGATAGGGTTAAACATTTTATTTATTTTTTGGGTGAAAACTCCGTTTTTGAATTTATCCGGATTAGCTGAGTGTGGACGGGCTATTGTTGCTACTAGCCTGGTGCGTTCACAGGGTGTTGACTGATGTGTGACGCATTCACGATTGTGGTTCATTTTGCTGACTTCCTTCTCGTGTAATACCGTGACGTATTTACCGTACAGTCGTGGGCGGCCTTTCTTCGCGACACAATGTTTGTTGTGGAGATGTGGATCGATGAATGAATCAATCGATCAATCAATAAATTATTGAGGAACCCAGGCCGACGTTTGCGAACGGGGACTGTAGGTAGTCGCACTCTTTTTATCATACATACATACTTCCAAATAAAAACACAGGATTTTCTTATTGGGTCATGAAAAACACAATATTAAATTAAAAACAGACTGTGTTCCTTTTCAGCCCTGGTTAACTTTCATTCTCGCCGTTTTGGGCCTTATTCCAATTTTCTTTTTTATTTCAGATCTTCCTTTTCTTAATTTCAATTAATTAGCCTTATTTGGCAAATCATTATCTTCGTCACTTACGTCACTTAGTTAAATTGATTTTTAAGGGTTTTGTTTTTGGCGCATTTCCTGTCCTGTATGATATACGTAGACTTGCGAAGATATACGTAGACTTGCGGGTTCACGGGAAATCCCCGAAACAGGCTCGAAAGGAACTTGTTCAGTCAGCTGAACAAGTGTCAAATAACTCTATCAAGCAGTCCGTTCATGAAAATACTGTTAATCTTTATTTTGCACTTGTTTTCAAGGTCTTAAATATTTCTTTACAATAAATAATCATCTTTCGGGGTTTTGCTTGCATTTCATGCATGCAGCTTTCACTGAAATTAATAAATATTAAATAACTTTATCGAGCTTACTGAACTCGAAGAAACAATTTTGTACACTTTTCTTAGCCGTAGCTTTCGAATTAAATAGACATGCCCTCAGTGTGAGGCATTGAAAATAATATCAAACTCCTGTTACTAATATCCTTCACTTCGGATATGAGTCGGACCTGCTGCTTTGATTTCATACATGAGTGGCCGCCATGTTGTTTTGTCCTGTTTCTGTGGGTAGATCTGTTACTGCTGTACACGTAACACTTGAGTCACTAAAAATGTCTTCTCTTGAATTCTCGATGTTTGAAAGATCACCTAGTAAGAAAAAAAAATGATTATTATTAATGAACTTGCCATATGGTTAGAATCATTTCAGTATTTTTACAAGTACTGATAATATAGACGGAAATTTTTTCTCATTGATTTCTACAATATATTAATGTAGAAAACAGTATTAAGAAAGGTCGTAGCTATGTCCACCACCACCACCACCTAGCTGCATTCCGTTTTTATGTCTTTTCTTTCTGTGTGTCTATGTGTTTTTTGTTGTTGTTTGCTGTTTTTGTTGCTTGTGTTTACACTATTTCAGCCAGGCAATGAGACCAATCGCCATCTTGAATTTTTAAAAACACTGAAAAGAGCCTGGAAACCAGTGTGGGTTGAAAGGCTAATGTTTGAAGAGAAATACTTGGCATTCATAGTCAATCTCGACGGAACTAGGAAGTTCTATGCAATTTTGATCAAGAAGGAAAATGCTTTTAACTTGAAATTATTGTAAATATTATATCTTCACGTTGACACGTGCGCAGCGAATACAGTTGTGACTAAAGTGAAGAACAATTCCTAATTAAATGAGATTCCTATTGAAATTTAAGGGGAAAAAATAGTTAAATTACCTTTTGTCGAGCAACTTCTTGTGAAACGATAAATCAAACCAGCCTTCTTGCTGTAAAGGATCGCATCAAACACCAAAAACATGACAACAAACTGTCCTAGAAATATGACCACGTAGAACTCCTGACGAAATCCACCTGGGAAAAAATAACAATTGCATAAGCATAATTGCATCTCTATTAGGTACTCAATCGTTCTTTAATACATTATTTTCGCAGGATATTAGAAAACTTTCGTGTGAAAGCTTAACCATGTTCTGGGGAGGGCTGAAATGCTCTTATTTTTATATATCAAAAAAGGCATCCCGCCTTTTCAAAATAAGGTCCAATTTGTCCAATATGTTGTGGCTCAATTTTACCCTTGGAACAATTTGTTATTTTCCTTTCTTTTATATTCATTATCATATATTACCATACACCAGAACAAAGAAAAATAACAATTGCATAAGCATAATTGCATCTCTATTAGGTACTCAATCGCTTAATACATATCGCAGGAATTAGAAAACTATTATCATATATTACCATACACCAGAACAAAGGAAAATAACAAATTGTACCAAAGGTAAAATTCAACTACGACATAACCCTTAGAACTTTCAGAGAAAATGTTCGCCTTGCTTGCTAACTGGTAAGCTTCAGCGTATGGTTAAGTCACTAATCAAATAATAGGCTCTATATTCACCTTTCTGTTGGGGATTTGGAGATGACACTTGATTTGTTTCCGGACCTTGCATAACATCAGTGCACATGCATGTTTCTTCGTCGACGAACTTTTGTCTTCGGGCGCAGTTTCGGTATCGTCTTTCCTTGCAGACACACCCACAGGCTTTGGCGCTCCAAACCTAAAACAGGAAAAGAGTCAAAGAACTTAAAAAAGGAAAAATAAGTAGCTCGATATTGTTTTCTTTGGATGTAGCTTTACTATACTAGGCCACGATAAGGTCATTTCCGAGCAATTATCCTTTGAACCCGTTTCAAAACGAACAGGTCTACGTGCGAAACTATTCATATGAACATGAATTTCACCTACGGGTCCATTTTGGTCCAAGGGGTGGTGGCACGGTTACGGAAATTTGCTACGCTACGATCCAACGACAGAAGAAAGAATGAAAGAAATTAATCCATGAAAACAAAGACCGGGCCACGGGACGAGAAGGACAGTGGAAACTGACCGAACGGTAACAATACGGCCGGAATTACGCCACGGCAATTTTGGCCGTTTACGGAACGGAACCCCATTGAGACCCTCATTTTTATGCAAATCAAACTCATTTTCATTTGAATCGTTTTGCACGTAGACTTGTTTTGAAACATAAGCAAAGGGTAACTCGGAAATGGCCTAAAACACCTTCAGATTCACATCTGTCGTTTGTGATAATAAACTTTGTTACATTACAAAAGAGTCTGACGTAATGCATTGCGTCAGTGACGATCATACCTTATTTGGACCACATTGCTCTGGTTCCTTATTGCACATACACCTGCAGTGATTCTTGCTCCAGTTCATTCCCTGTCCACAAGGCACCGGGGGCGTGTCAGTGTATTTACACTTGCACTGACAAATGTCTGGTCTCCAGTCCTCCAAGTCCAAGTTACAATCGTCTGGGCTGATAACGCATTCGCAACCACACCGCGTATGGTTTTTCTCCATAATGACCTTTGTTGCGCTTGTACCAATCACCTGGACCGTGACAGGGACTTCGTTGTACTGAAGTGGAACGCATGACTGCACTGAGGGTTGAACATTGTCACACGATCCACCGCACCGATGCAGTTTCACAAAGTACGGAAAGAATTTGTAGTTTGGGTTATCGATGGCGACCAAAGTGGGACGAGGGCTACAAAATTCGTTGTTAACATGAACTAGGAAAAATCAAAAGAGTTGATTATTAGAAACTCCTTCAAGCAATTTTTTCCAGTTTTCATGATCAGTCAATGAGTCGATTTTCATCACTTATAATTTAGGAGGAAAAAGATTATATGTTTTGCCAGACTCACAATGTAAACGTTTATTAAAGGATTAAAGGAAGGTTTAGACTCAGTAGTAAACACGGCTTAAAATATCTCAAAGCATTGCTTTTACTAGCTTTTACTTATAAAAAAGTAATTATTATGAGTTTAGTACACTTCTATTAAAATTTTCGCGACTATTTAATATTGGACTAGGTAGGTTGAATTATTAAATGTTTCTTCATAAAAAAAATACCTGAATTTCCGAGCAGTGGAAGAAGAAGAAGCACAGCGAATAATTCCTGCATGTTTGTTTCTTCGTTTGAAATATATACTGATTTAAAATCTATAAGAAAAATCATGGCAACATAATTATTAGAAAGCTGTAAGACTGGTAAAAACACACAAGGGAACTCAGTTTTACTAAAACAATCTTTACGAACGTGCTTTTCAAGAAAAAAAATATGTATATAAAACGATGGCTCTAGCAACCCAAAATACAAAACTTACCGTTTGTTGTTCTGGTGAAATCCAAGACGAGAGAGTCGTTTTTCCAATGAAAGGCGGCTGAAGATTTTCTTGTGATGTTTCTTCTTTGTCAAGTGTTGAACTGTTTTACTGCTAAGCGATGGCTCTCTCTTCTTTTATAACACACAAAGCAAATAAAACCAAGCCGAGTTATGACGGAGGATATCCCGTGCACCGTACACACCGCCGCCGCATTCCTAGACAATCTGCGTATTTTCACGCACTTCTCGAACTTTCTTGACCCCGATCTGGAATGTTCATCGCTGCAGGGATTTCTCAGAAACTGACAGTCTCAACGTAAGGTTTCATCTTCCACGAAAACGTGGGAATTTCCCAATCCTGCTGGGACTCTAGAAAAACCCGCTAAAAGTTCTGCAGTGCAATCAATTTTAAATACTAATTCATTCAGTCTGTTTGATGTTTCTTTCCACAATCACTTCAACGATTTGAGAAATTTCGTCCGGAATTACGCAAGATGCACTATGCCGGTAAACGCAATTGTCAAGAGGCTAAAAAGAGATTTTTTCGCGTGAAAGAGGAAAACGCCCTCCTTATTTTACACACGGCAAAAGTTGTGAGTCGCTCAAGAGAAAAATTTAGACAGAAACAGATTAAAATCGGATAAGGGTATCTCTTTTGCAATAATCCTCTTGAGCAATCTATAATATAACCATAATTTTCAGGCAGATCAGTTTTATTTGTAGCCATTTGTCATCACATAGTAAATCGAGCAACTTGGCAGTTGACCCACTGAACACGAACAAATAAAATATCGACTGCTTCAAATTTTTTACCATCAAGATCGTAACCTCGATACCAAATTTGGAACGTAGGAAGATTAGATGGTTTTGTAAAACAAATACGAGAGCTTACGGACTGCACCTTTTCCTTATAACATTAGTGACATGTATCATCTAATATGTAACGGATTTTATAGTTACAATCTGCAATGCGAATTGAATCCGAGATTGAAGTATGTGTGAGACCCGGCCGGTGAGAGTCAATTCGACCATCGCAATGATGCGAACGCTGTATTTTTACTACCTTGATTTCCACACTGCCGTTTCTTTACAATGCAGGCTTCAATTTTATTTAACACAAACACGTGTTGATTGCATTCCACAGTTTTGTTTGACTTTGCCTAAATGCCTCTGCCCACCATTTTTCTGCGAGGCGTGTTGAAAGTGCGTCATGTTGACGTCAAAAGAGCAAAGGTGAGTTATTTTTGGCTCAGCTGTCTTGAGTGGGTTGACATTTTCAAATAGCTGATTTTACAAACAAACATTTTGTCACGAATTATCGGTTACCTGGGTTATTTGAAATAGGCAATACAATATTATTTCGTGTAATTTCTTTTAATTTCTTTGAGTTACAACGGATATCGATTTCGAATTAAAAGTTAATTTAAAAGTAATTAATTTTCAACAGTGGTTGCATGCTAAATAGACCAAATGAGTAAAGTGTGAATCGAATAATAATAAAAACGAAGACACGAACAAATAAAATCACTGTTAAATGGCCTGGTCACGTAAAAACAGCAACTAGTGAATTAACATGCCAACGAACAGAGGATACGATACTAAACCGAATAAAACAAGAAATATATGATGAAGATGAAGTATTCAACATGACACAAGCATGGGACAAAGAAAAATTCTGAGTCCCCGACGGGAATCGAACCCATGGCCTCCCAGATACCGGTTGGGCGCTCTAACCAACTGAGCTTTACGAGAGACTCGTTGTGAGCCTGGGCCATTTTAAACTAGGTTGATAAGTGACATCGCGTCCTGCATACTGCTAGGATCAGCAATGTCGAACTTCATCAAGTTTGCAGTAAATAATAAAGATAACGATATCTGGGAGGCCATGAGTTCGATTCCCGTCGGGGACTCAGAATTTTTCTTTGTCCAAAACAAGCATTTGCTCGTGTCACGTTGAACAATACTTCATCTTCATTATTTATAACCGAGCTTAAAATTTACCATCTTTATCGTATTTACTAAGAAATATATGGTCTCCGAAGAAATCGTGATTAGTCGTGGTTAGCGTGTTAAGAAGCGTATTAAGAACGGATGTTGTGTGCGTTCCACATGAGCGCATCGTTGCATTGCGTCCAAAAATTATCTGAATAGTTTTGACAGTTTTACATGACAAATGTTTTCAAATCAATCGCCCACGCCGAACAGCTTTGCGTACTCAAATAAACGCCCTCGGTATCTTTAAGGTTCTTTGTGGGGGCGTTTGATTGAGATCTAAATGGGGACGTTTATTATTAAGAATGTTAAAGGTCTTGAAATTACGAGACAATATTCGTTGCTTTTAAAGTTGTACACGTGACACACACTACGATTATTAATCAGATAAACAACAACAACAACAACAACTCCAATGCATCGTACATTACTTGTTCAAAAACTTTCCCATCAGGCCGGAACCTATGTTAGTTGCTGTGGTAGAGCGGTTTTCACTTGAGTGTCGAAAGTACTTTGCGTTTGCTTTGGTTTTGCGGTCACTACGCTTAGTGATTGGTTTAAAAATTTCGCGCCACTTTCTGGCCAATAAGTATTTCATTCATTCATTTCTTTCACCTCGCGCTCGCTCGCGCCGTTTTCCGCGCTTCGTGCCAGACATGTTTTGTTGAGTTTTGATTGGTTCACTGGATTGTTTGTGTCGTTTGTAATTGGTCAGAGTAATTACTTTGGTTTTGGTTTTGGTTTTACGACACTCAATTGAAAACTGCTCTATTAAACGACCACGAGTATTTCTAGTCACCCCTGTAATGGGATGCAAGTGCATCGCGGGATACCTCCAGCATTAAATATGTTTGCCAGTAATCAGTGATACACCTGGGTGGAGAGATGCACTGTAAGACTGAAACCGTTGTGCCCAGGAACACAACTGAAATGACCCCGAATCGGATCGCGCGGTGTCCAGCGTGCTAACCATTAGGCCAGCACATCAACTATAGTACTCGTTCGAGTGAAAAGGTCATTGCTCTCTGCGTAGCTATATATAGACTGTTTTGAATCCTGTCAGATGCTAGTTGAGGTAAATGTTAAAGTCATAAGAGCCAAGTGGCTCATCAGGCCCGGAGCTTATCCCAGTTTCAGTAGCATGAAGCGACTAGGAGCATTTCTACTCCCCCTGGATGGGATGCTAGTCCATCGCAGGGTTACCCCCCCCCCCCACCAGCATTTAAGTCGCTGGTACCCATTTATACACCTGGGTGGAGAGAGGCACTGTGAGAGTTAAGTGTTTTGCCCAGGGCCCGGTTGCATAAAATTATTTATTTTTTTTTTTTTTCTTCCTTCTTGGGGTTTTTTTGTGTTATAAGATATATTAAGAAAAAATATATAAAAAAAAATAAAAAAAAAAATTATGAAACCTATGCCCAGGAACACAACTCAATTACCCCATACTGGATCGCTCGATCGATCCGGAGTCCAACGCGCTAAACATTAAACCAGCACGTCTCTGCCCAGTACTTGTTCGAGTGAAAATGTAATTGTTCTCTGCGTAGACAGCTGTTTTGTAGCCTGTCCCAGGATAGTTAGGGAGGATTGCGAAAAACGGGATAAGCGCAAAGAACGGTGATAGATTGATAGAATCCGCCATCTCCCTCACACCCCTCCCGTTATTTTTTGTTCGCCACTTTTCACACTTCTCCTCAACTAGCCAAACCCCTGGAACAGACTAACTGTTTTGGCAATGTAAGAATTCAAGATGGCATTGCACGTAGGTACTCAAGAATCCGTCACACTCAGTAACCAAACGGGCTAGTGTGCATATCCCTCGCAGTTAACGCAAATGTGTTTTGAAGTCACCCTAGGTTGTACAAGAATCATTACAGATAACTTCTTTAAAAGTATCTATGTTTATTCCATTAAGTAGAGAGAATAATACAATGTTTCTTTTCTAAATACTCCCAAAGATTGGGTTACTTTATATACGTGCTTTACGAAACACAACTTATTTCTTTTCACGGAAAAGAAGAGAGAGGCTAGCTCTTATTAATCCTCAAATCGTTGAAGTGTCTATAAACTTTTCAGTTCGTAAATAATCAACATCTAAATTCTCCTAGCAATTTTCATAAATTATCTAGTAGAAGGGTAGGGAGAATAACAATAAATCATCAATCGTATTGGCTTGATGTACCACAAAGGCTATAATTAAAAAATAGTGAATTGGTTAAGGCAACATTGCAACTTAAAATGTAGATATCTTGCTGAATATGTAAAAAGTGTATATTGACTATATTGGCTTTGTAGGTAACTAAATCTATACTTCTTCTATAATTCGACGATATATTAGGGAATCACGAAATTAATAAAAGTTAATTGTGAAATATTGTCTAACAACTCTTGATCACGATTCATCCATTTTAGTTTCTCAATTTTCCGCACAATTTGGCTGGGAATGCAGTGCACGACATTACAAAAATATAATAATGAACTATTACTGAACTATCTTCTTGCAGTTTCAGAGGCTCTTTGAATGGCTGATGTTTCCTGGGACTTTGTTAAACTGCACTCTCAAAAGTGGCTTGGCTGGGAAAATCAGACCCTGTAATCAAGAAAGAATTCAGTTATAAAAAAATAATAATTCGAAAAAGATACAGATGATGGCACGATGAAACGAAGATTGAGGGGTATTAAAGATGGCACAAACGCAAAAGGAAATAATAATGAGAAAACAACTACAGTACCTTATTACATGAAATTTTCGCGACCATTTATCTCGCGATTTAGAGGTGCGCATAGTTGGCGACACTTAAATTTCGCGATTTTGCGAAAACTTTGTATTTTGAATCACTTTAATTTCGCGTTTTTGAGTAAGACACAATTTACATTTCCTTGGCAAAATAAATTAACATACCTTTGAATTAAATAAAACGACTTCATCAAAGGATTTTTTTAGAATCGCGAAATTCGCGAAATTAACGTGTCTCGAATATATTATGTAATAAGGTAC